>NW_024057807.1:2500-52500 GCF_016432855.1 Salvelinus namaycush | reverse complement strand
CTGGCCCCCTGCTCTGGCCCCCTGCTCTGGCCCCCTGCTCTGGTCCCCTTGCTCTGGTCCCCTGCTCTGGTCCCCTGCTCTGGTCCCCTGCTCTGGCCCCCTGCTCTGGCCCCCTGCTCTGGTCCCCTGCTCTGGCCCCCTGCTCTGGTCCCCTTGCTCTGGTCCCCTTGCTCTGGCCCCCTGCTCTGGTCCCCTGCTCTGGCCCCCTGCTCTGGCCCCCTGCTCTGGTCCCCCTGCTCTGGCCCCCTGCTCTGGTCCCCTGCTCTGGTCCCCTGCTCTGGCCCCCTGCTCTGGCCCCCTGCTCTGGCCCCCTGCTCTGGTCCCCTGCTCTGGCCCCCTGCTCTGGTCCCCTGCTCTGGTCCCCTGCTCTGGTCCCCTGCTCTGGTCCCCTGCTCTGGTCCCTTGCTCTGGTCCCCTTGCTCTGGTCCCCTTGCTCTGGTCCCCTTGCTCTGGTCCCCTTGCTCTGGTCCCCTTGCTCTGGTCCCCTTGCTCTGGTCCCCTTGCTCTGGTCCCCTTGCTCTGGTCCCCTTGCTCTGGGCCCCTTGCTCTGGGCCCCTTGCTCTGGGCCCCTGCTCTGGCCCCCTGCTCTGGTCCCCTTGCTCTGGTCCCCTTGCTCTGGCCCCCTGCTCTGGTCCCCTGCTCTGGCCCCCTGCTCTGGCCCCCTGCTCTGGTCCCCTGCTCTGGTCCCCTGCTCTGGTCCCCTTGCTCTGGTCCCCTTGCTCTGGTCCCCTGCTCTGGTCCCCTGCTCTGGTCCCCTGCTCTGGTCCCCTGCTCTGGTCCCCTGCTCTGGTCCCCTGCTCTGGTCCCCTGCTCTGGCCCCCTGCTCTGGCCCCCTGCTCTGGTCCCTTGCTCTGGCCCCCTGCTCTGGCCCCTTGCTCTGGCCCCTTGCTCTGGCCCCTTGCTCTGGCCCCTTGCTCTGGCCCCTTGCTCTGGCCCCTTGCTCTGGCCCCTTGCTCTGGCCCCTTGCTCTGGCCCCTTGCTCTGGCCCCTTGCTCTGGCCCCTTTGAGCTGACTTTGTGTTCCTCACCTCTACTAGTGATTGGCAGTCTTGTCTTTGTCTCCTAAACGGCTCTTTGTTTAGTAGCCCTTCACATGTCCCTAAAACCATGACGAATGGCTCATCTCTAATATAAAGCCCACAGAGTTGCCTGCCATTGGCAGATCGTGACATGTGAGTTCACAGCCATTTTTACCTGACCTAATGATTGGATGAGGGAGTGGAATAAGCAGTGGTGGGCCGTCAGGGCCTGCAAGGCCTTCTCTGCTGGCCTAAACATCATCAGAATATATATATTTTTTAAATATATTTTCCCACAAATATGTATTAAATTATTCCCCAGAGTAAGAGTTATACTCTTCATTTCATAGCTTTCCTCTTGGTTGCACTGCTTCCAGCCCCAGGTTGAGATTTGGAGGGCTGGTCTTTGTTAGATCTTTTATCCAATCATATTCAGCCATCATGTGTTGCCAGGGGTCTAAAATCTGCCCTCAGGCCTTCAGAATCAACAGTGCGGGCGCTTGTCGCTTATAGTGAATGGAAATGAAAATTTAGTGTCAACCAATCAGCTTTAGAGTTGGCTATTGTACGCCTGCTGGCTGGCTCCAGTGTTACAAAGGAGCCAGCTAGCAGGCGTAGTGCGTGCACGTCTTTTGATTGGATTACCAATATTGAGAGGCAGGTCCTATGGAGATCTAGGAAACTGAATTTGATAAACGAATTAATTCGCGTACTACTAAGCTGTTTTTTCAACCCACAATGGCGGAAGGAGGAGAAGATATCGATTATAACGCCATTCTCAAGACGAACTTTTCAAGAAAAGTTAGATATTGTAAGGAGAGGTCGCCCGACGCCACAAAGCCTGTCACAGGCGGGAAAGGGCTTCGTTCGCTCGCCACTTTCAAAGTTTCAACTACGAGCGCTGTCAATGGCTCACAGGCTCCTTGGCTCCGAGAAGCACTGCAAACTGTACTGCTGGGAATGCCTATTATTTGCAAGTGATCGATTTGGTGTTTGGAGCCACACTGGCTTTGCAAACTTGAGTTGTCTAACCAAGGCAGCAACGAGACACCAAAGTACGGCTGGGCACTAACAAGCAATGGTGCTTTTGAAAACTTTTGGGGACACCGGAGTGGATCTACAGCTCAACGAACAAGCGCACAGGGCAACGGAGCTGCACAATGAAAAGGTGAAGGGAAATATTGAAAAGACTCATTGATTGTGTCATGTTTTTGGGTAAACACTGTAATCCTAGACAAAATGCCCTGTCTTAGGTCAGTTAGGATCACTACTTTATTTTAAGAATGTGAAATGTCAGAATAATAGTAGAGTGATTTATTTCAGCTTTTATTTCTTTCATCACATTCCCAGCGGGTCAGAAGTTTACATACACTCAATTAGTATTTGGAAGCATTGCCTTTAAATTGTTTAACTTTGGTCAAATGTTTTGGGTAGCCTTCCACAAGCTTCCTACAATAAGTTGGGTGAATTTTGGCCCATTCCTCCTGACAGAGCTGGTGTAACTGAGTCAGGTTTGTAGGCCTCCTTGCTCGCACACACTTTTTCAGTTCTGCCCACAAAGGCATATAGAATTGAGGTCAGGGCTTTGTGATTGCCACTCCAATACCTTGACTTTGTTGTCCTTAAGCCATTCTGCCACAACTTTGGAAGTATGCTTGGGGTCATTGTCCACTTGGAAGACTCATTTGCGACCAAACTTTAAACTTCCTGACTGATGTCCTGAGATGTTGCTTCAATATATCCACATAATTTTCCTGCCTGATGATGCCATCTGTTTTGTGAAGTGCACCAGTCCCTCCCACAGCAAAGCACCCCCACAACATGATGCTGCCACCCTCGTGCTTCACGGTTGGGATGCTGTTCTTTGGCTTCCAAGCCTCCCCCTTTTCCTCCAAACATAACGATGGTCATTATGGCCAAACAGTTCTATTTTTGTTTCATCAGACCAGAGGACATTTCTCCAATAAGTACAATATTTGTCCCCATGTGCAGTTGCAAACCGTAGTCTGGCTTTTTTATGGCGGTTTTGGAGCAGTGGCTTCCTCCTTGCTGAGCAGCCTTTCAGGTTATGTCGATATAGGGCTCGTTTTACTGTGGATATAGATACTTTTGTACCTGTTTCCTCCAGCATCTTCACAAGGTCCTTTGCTGTTGTTCTGGGATTGATTTGCACCAAAGTACGTTCATCTCTAGGAGACAGAACACGTCTCCTTCCTGAGCGGTATGACGGCTGCGTGGTCCCATGGTGTTTATACTTGCGTACTATTGTTTGTACAGATGAACGTGGCACCTTCAGGCGTTTGGAAATTGCTCCCAAGGATGAACCAGACTTGTGGAGGTCTGCAATTTTTTTTCTGAGGTCTTGGCTGATTTCTTTTGATTTTCCAATGATGTCAAGCAGAGAGGCACTGAGTTTGAAGGTAGGCCTTGAAATAATTCCACAGGTACACCTCCAATTGACTCAAATTATGTCGATTAGCCTATCAGAAGCTTCTAAAGCCATGACATCATTTTCAGGAATTTTCCAAGCTGTTTAAAGGCACACAATAAATTTGTGGAGTGGTGTGTGAGTGTGAGAGAGAGATCTAGCTGAACTGTAACCCTGTCTCACAGCCTGTTCTGACCACTCACTACCATACTAACATATGGTTCTCGTCATCTGAGTAGCCAGAGTGGAGGAGAACTAACTCAACATCTGATCAAGGTGTGTGTGTGTGTGTGTTTGTGTGTGTGTGTGTGTGTGTGTGTCTCACCATCTGAGCCATCAGAGTGGAGGAGAACTCTGAGTTCATTGCGTAGGGAAGAGCTGTCTGAGCTCTGGAACCATACGTGGTCTGGAAACGCTTCTTCACCTCTCCCAGGAAGCTGAACGCACGTGACCGCTCAAAGTCCTGACAGACAGACAGTTAACACAATCAGACACTACAGTCCCAACAGACAGACAATACACACTGCAGTCCTAGCAGACAGACAGACAATACACACTGCAGTCCAGACAGACAATACACACTGCAGTCCTAGCAGACAGACAGACAATACACACTGCAGTCCAGACAGACAATACACACTGCAGTCCAGACAGACAATACACACTGCAGTCCAGACAGACAGACAGTTAACACAGTCAGACACTACAGTCCCAACAGACAGACAATACACACTGCAGTCCTAGCAGACAGACAGTTAACACAGTCAGACACTACAGTCCCAACAGACAGACAGACAATACACACTGCAGTCCTAGCAGACAGACAGTTAACACAGTCAGACACTACAGTCCCAACAGACAGACAGACAATACACACTGCAGTCCTAGCAGACAGACAGACAATACACACTGCAGTCCTAGCAGACAGACAGTTAACACAGTCAGACACTACAGTCCCAACAGACCTGGCAACAGAGGGTAGTGTGTACGGCCCAGTACGCACTAGGTCCAAGATTCCTGTCATCCAGGACCTCTATACCAGGCGGTGTCAGAGGACGACCCTAAAAAATGTCAAGGACTCCAGCCACCCTAGTCATAGACTGTTCTCTCTGCTACCGCACGGCAAACGGTACCGGAGTGCCAAGTCCAGGTCCAAGAGGCTTCTAAACAACTTCTACCCCCAAGCCATAAGTCTCCTGAACATCTAATCAAATGGCTACCCAGACTATTTACACTGCTGCTTCTCTCTGTTTATTATCTATGCATAGTCACTTTAACTCTACCTACATGTACATATTACCTCAATTACCTCCACTAACCGCTGCCCCCGCACATTGACTCTGTACCGGTGCCCCCTGTATATAGCCTCCACATTGACTCTGTACCGTAATACCCTGTATATAGCCTCCACATTGACTCTGTACCGGTACCACCTGTATATAGCCTCCACATTGACTCTGTACCGGTACCCCCTGTATATAGCCTCCACATTAACTCTGTACCGGTACCCCCTGTATATAGCCTCCACATTGACTCTGTACCGGTACCCCCTGTATATAGCCTCCACATTGACTCTGTACCGGTACCCCCTGTATATAGCCTCCACATTGACTCTGTACCGGTACCCCCTGTATATAGCCTCCACATTAACTCTGTACCGGTACCCCCTGTATATAGCCTCCACATTGACTCTGTACTGGTACCCCCTGTATATAACCTCCACATTGACTCTGTACCGGTACCCCCTGTATATAGCCTCCACATTGACTCTGTACCGGTACCCCCTGTATATAGCCTCCACATTGACTCTGTACCGGTACCCCCTGTATATAGCTTACACATTGACTCTGTACCGGTGCCCCCTGTATATAGCCTCTACATTGACTCTGTACCGGTACCCCCTGTATATAGCCTCCACATTGACTCTGTACCGGTACCCCCTGTATATAGCCTCCACATTGACTCTGTACCGTAACACCCTGTATATAGCCTCCACATTGACTCTGTACCGGTACCCTCTGTATATAGCCTCCACATTGTACTGGTACCCCCTGTATATAGCCTCCACATTGACTCTGTACCTGTACCCCCCTGTATATAGTCTCCACATTGACTCTGTACCGTAACACCCTGTATATAGCCTCCACATTGTACTGGTACCCCCTGTATATAGCCTCCACATTGACTCTGTACCTGTACCCCCCTGTATATAGCCTCCACATTGTACCGTAACACCCTGTATATAGCCTCCACATTGACTCTGTACCGGTACCCTCTGTATATAGCCTCCACATTGACTCTGTACCGGTACCCCCTGTATATAGCCTCCACATTGTACCGTAACACCCTGTATATAGCCTCCACATTGACTATGTACCGTAACACCCTGTATATAGTCTCCACATTGACTTTGTACCGTAACACCCTGTATATAGCCTCCGCATTGACTCTGTACCGGTACCCCCTGTATATAGCCTCCACATTGTACCGGTACCCCCTGTATATAGCCTCCACATTGACTCTGTACCGTAACACCCTGTATATAGCCTCCACATTGACTCTGTACCGTAACACCCTGTATATAGACTCTACCGTAATACCATGTATATAGCCTCCACATTGACTCTGTACCGTAACACCCTGTATATAGCCTCCACATTGACTCTGTACCGTAACACCCTGTATATAGCCTCCACATTGACTCTGTACCGGTACCCCCTGTATATAGCCTCCACATTGACTCTGTACCGGTACCCCCTGTATATAGCCTCCACATTGACTCTGTACCGGTACCCCCTGTATATAGCCTCCACATTGACTCTGTACCGCTACCCCCTGTATATCGCCTCCACATTGACTCTGTACTGGTACCCCCTGTATATAGCCTCCACATTGACTCTGTACCGGTACCCCCTGTATATAGCCTCCACATTGACTCTGTACCGTAACCCCCTGTATATAGCCTCCACATTGACTCTGTACCGTAACCCCCTGTATATAGCCTCCACATTGACTCTGTACCGTAATACCCTGTATATAGCCTCCACATTGACTCTGTACCGGTGCCCCCTGTATATAGCCTCCACATTGACTCGGTACCGGTACCCCCTGTATATAGCCTCCACATTGACTCTGTACCGGTACCCCCTGTATATAGCCTCCACATTGACTCTGTACCGGTACCCCCTGTATATAGCTTACACATTGACTCTGTACCGGTGCCCCCTGTATATAGCCTCTACATTGACTCTGTACCGGTACCCCCTGTATATAGCCTCCACATTGACTCTGTACCGGTACCCCCTGTATATATCCTCCACATTGACTCTGTACCGGTACCCCCTGTATATAGCCTCCACATTGACTCTGTACCGGTACCCCCTGTATATAGCCTCCACATTGACTCTGTACCGTAACACCCTGTATATAGCCTCCACATTGACTCTGTACCGGTACCCTCTGTATATAGCCTCCACATTGTACTGGTACCCCCTGTATATAGCCTCCACATTGACTCTGTACCGGTACCCCCTGTATATAGCCTCCACATTGACTCTGTACCGGTACCCCCTGTATATAGCCTCCACATTGACTCTGTACCGTAACCCCCTGTATATAGCCTCCACATTGACTCTGTACCGTAACCCCCTGTATATAGCCTCCACATTGACTCTGTACCGTAATACCCTGTATATAGCCTCCACATTGACTCTGTACCGGTACCCCCTGTATATAGCCTCCACATTGACTCTGTACCGGTGCCCCCTGTATATAGCCTCCACATTGACTCTGTACCGGTACCCCCTGTATATAGCCTCCACATTGACTCTGTACCGGTACCCCCTGTATATAGCCTCCACATTGACTCTGTACCGGTACCCCCTGTATATAGCTTACACATTGACTCTGTACCGGTACCCCCTGTATATAGCCTCCACATTGACTCTGTACCGGTACCCCCTGTATATATCCTCCACATTGACTCTGTACCGGTACCCCCTGTATATAGCCTCCACATTGACTCTGTACCGTAACACCCTGTATATAGCCTCCACATTGACTCTGTACCTGTACCCCCCTGTATATAGTCTCCACATTGACTCTGTACCGTAACACCCTGTATATAGTCTCCACATTGACTATGTACCCCCTGTATATAGCCTCCACATTGACTCTGTACCTGTACCCCCCTGTATATAGCCTCCACATTGACTCTGTACCGTAACACCCTGTATATAGCCTCCACATTGTACTGGTACCCCCTGTATATAGCCTCCACATTGACTCTGTACCTGTACCCCCCTGTATATAGCCTCCACATTGACTCTGTACCGTAACACCCTGTATATAGCCTCCACATTGACTCTGTACCGGTACCCTCTGTATATAGCCTCCACATTGACTCTGTACCGGTACCCCCTGTATATAGCCTCCACATTGTACCGTAACACCCTGTATATAGCCTCCACATTGACTATGTACCGTAACACCCTGTATATAGTCTCCACATTGACTTTGTACCGTAACACCCTGTATATAGCCTCCGCATTGACTCTGTACCTGTACCCCCCTGTATATAGCCTCCACATTGACTCAGTACCGGTACCCCCTGTATATAGCCTCCACATTGTACCGGTACCCCCTGTATATAGCCTCCACATTGACTCTGTACCGTAACACCCTGTATATAGCCTCCACATTGACTCTGTACCGTAACACCCTGTATATAGACTCTACCGTAATACCATGTATATAGCCTCCACATTGACTCTGTACCGTAACACCCTGTATATAGCCTCCACATTGACTCTGTACCGGTACCCCCTGTATATAGCCTCCACATAAACTCTGTACCGGTACCCCCTGTATATAGCCTCCACATTGACTCTGTACCATAACACCCTGTATATAGCCTCCACATTGACTATGTACCATAACACCCTGTATATAGCCTCCACATTGACTCTGTACCGGTACCGCCTGTATATAGCCTCCACATTGACTCTGTACCGGTACCCCCTGTATATAGCCTCCACATTGACTCTGTACTGGTACCCCCTGTATATAGCCTCCACATTGACTCTGTACCGGTACCCCCTGTATATAGCCTCCACATTGACTCTGTACCGTAACCCCCTGTATATAGCCTCCACATTGTACCGTAATACCCTGTATATAGCCTCCACATTGACTCTGTACCGGTACCCCCTGTATATAGCCTCCACATTAACTCGGTACCGGTACCCCCTGTATATAGCCTCCACATTGACTCTGTACCGGTACCCCCTGTATATAGCCTCCACATTGACTCTGTACCGGTACCCCCTGTATATAGCTTACACATTGACTCTGTACCGGTGCCCCCTGTATATAGCCTCTACATTGACTCTGTACCGGTACCCCCTGTATATAGCCTCCACATTGACTCTGTACCTGTACCCCCCTGTATATAGCCTCCACATTGACTCTGTACCGTAACACCCTGTATATAGCCTCCACATTGACTCTGTACCGGTACCCTCTGTATATAGCCTCCACATTGACTCTGTACCGGTACCCCCTGTATATAGCCTCCACATTGTACCGTAACACCCTGTATATAGCCTCCACATTGACTATGTACCGTAACACCCTGTATATAGTCTCCACATTGACTTTGTACCGTAACACCCTGTATATAGCCTCCGCATTGACTCTGTACCTGTACCCCCCTGTATATAGCCTCCACATTGACTCAGTACCGGTACCCCCTGTATATAGCCTCCACATTGTACCGGTACCCCCTGTATAAAGCCTCCACATTGTACCGGTACCCCCTGTATATAGCCTCCACATTGACTCTGTACCGGTACCCCCTGTATATAGCCTCCACATTGACTCTGTACCGGTACCACCTGTATATAGCCTCCACATTGACTCTGTACCGGTACCCCCTGTATATAGCCTCCACATTGACTCTGTACCGGTACCCCCTGTATATAGCCTCCACATTGACTCTGTACCGGTACCCCCTGTATATAGCCTCCACATTAACTCTGTACCGTAACACCCTGTATATAGCCTCCACTTTGACTCAGTGATACTAGAGCGTTTCTTCTTTCCTCTCAACTGTTACCATGCAACACACAGGATTGGAAATTATAGATAATTACCTTGATGGAAGTTTCAACCTATCTGCAATATTAAGGCTGATCTACCCCCCAAATTAAAATAAAAAATTAATTTGAAAAAAAAAAAAAAACTCACCCTGACCCTCCGTAAAGGCCTCCGCCCTGACCCTCCGTAAAGGCCTCCGCCCTGACCCTCCGTAAAGGCCTCCGCCCTGACCCTCCGTAAAGGCCTCCGCCCTGACCCTCCGTAAAGGCCTCCGCCCTGACCCTCCGTAAAGGCCTCCGCCCTGACCCTCCGTAAAGGACTCCACCCTGACCCTCCGTAAAGGACTCCTGTTTCTGTATGATAGGTTGGATAAAGGAATAAAGACAGACACCAATGTCAAGTTCAACAGCCTTGTTAAAGCATTGTACAAATCCCTACGCGTGGAGTCTGGGGAACAGTCCATCTAGTCGATTACCTATCAACTAGACTCCGTAACATCATCCTTTTCAATAGAAAGTGCAAACATAACGGCATAATATTGAGTTCTTAACAGTCAAGTCATAACAATTGAAAAGCATGACATTTTCTTTTTACTTTAGTTGTCATCTTCCTTTTTTTTCTTTTTTTTTCTTTTTTTAATTAACAGACAACAAGTTAAGTCTCTTGCTTACAGAGTAAGCCTGTCCGGTGGCTTGCACAGCCGACCCACCCGTGAGTAAGTATTGGCTCTGACAGGTGTAGGATTAGGGCCACGAGCTGGAGAGTTTGGTGGGGTAGAAGCCTCACCTTCAGTTGGCTCATGTCTCAATTCTGCACCCCTTCCCCTTAGGCCTGGACTGTGATCCAGCTCATCTAGGTGAGTGTATGGCATGTTCTGGTTTGTCTGCTCTGCTACGCGCAGATCCACCCGATTGCGACGATAGAGGGAGCCACCAACATCCACCAGGTAAGAACGTGGTGCAACTCTCTGTAGGCATGTGCCCAGCCTCCAAAGTCCTGTGTGGTCTCCCGGCAGCGGTTTCATCCTTATAGTTTCACCCACCTCCAGCTCTGGTAGGTCTCGAGCAGTCCGGTCGTAGAAGCACTTAGCGAGCTGCTTTCTGTGACGCAGTTTGTCCGTGACGCCAACCATGACGCAGGGCTCAAGTAGCTTGTTAGCTACGGGGATAGTAGTCTTCAGACGTCTGGACAGAAGGCGTTGTGCTGGGCTGCTGTCCATGTTTTCGGTGGGTGTGTTCCTCCACTGTAAGATCGCTTTCCATGGGTCGTTGCTGTCGCGCAAGGCCCTGCTTAACAGGTTTTTTGCAATCTTGACAGCTGATTCTGCCTTGCCATTTGCTTTTGGGTGTCTTGGAGAGGAGGTCACGTGGTCAAACTCCCATTCTGAGGCGAAACGCTTGAACTGTGCAGTGAATTGTGGGCCATTGTCCGTGATTACCTTGTCAGGCTGACCTTGCCTTGCAAACTGCGCCTTGCAGCGCTTTATGACCGTCTCTGCAGACAAGTCAGGGAGCAGTTCAATTTCCCAAAAGTCAGAGTAATGATCAACGATGAGAAGATAGTCCTTTTGTCTGTGGCTGAATAAGTCCATGCTGATGATTTGCCAGGCCCTTGTGGGCAGTTCGTGTGACATCATGGTTTCCTTTTGCTGTTCATGAGCGTACTCGTTGCATGTGGTACAGTTGCTGACAAAGTCTTTAATTTCTGCTTGCATGTTTGGCCAGTATAATGTTTCACGAGCCTGGCGGTAGCATGCGTCACCTCCAACGTGACTGGAATGTATGCGGGTAAGCATCTCTGGACGTAGTGATTGGGGAATAATGACCTTCTGACCTCTGAACAAGACGCCATTTTGCACACTGATCTCATCTCGAAAGGTCCAGTATTCTCTCACTGTGAAAGGTGTCTCCTCTTTCAGATATGGCCAACCTGCGAGAGCCATGGACTTCAGTGACAGGCAGTGCCTCTACCTGTACATTGTGCTGTTGCCCTGCTCAGTGTGTCGCTGATGTACATCTCTGGTCCTGGCTTGTAAATGACCTTCAGGCTGTAGTTTTGCAGAGTCAGGAGCATGCTTTGAAGCCTCTTGGGCGCATTGAGGAGAGGTTTACTGAATATGGCAATGAGTGGTTTGTGGTCAGTTTCAGCGGTGACCAGCTCTCGACCATATAAGTAGTGATGGAATCGCTGGCAGGAGAAGACGATGCTGAGGCACTCTTTCTCAATTTGTGCATAGTTTTGTTCGGTGGGGGTGAGCGCTCTCGAGGCAAACACAACGGGCTGGCCTTCCTGTATAAGGCAGCATCCAAGTCCCCTTTGGCTAGAGTCGCTGTGGATTGTGACAGGCTTCGTGACGTCGTAGTAGCGCAACACTGGCATGGATGAAGCCAGAGATGATCTCATCTCCTGCACTGCGGCCTCGTGCTTGGGTAGCCAGTGCCACGGTGTGTCTTTGTCCAGCAACCGGCGCAGAGGCTCACAGACTGCTGATAGGTGTGGCATGAACTTTGCAAGATAGTTTGCAAAGCCGATGAGACGCTGTACTCCTTTTGCATCAGACGGGTTTGGCATGTCGAGGATCGCTTGGACCTTGTCTGGGTCCGGCTTCAGGCCTTTTGCCGAGAGAATGTGGCCATGGAAGTGGACGTCTTTCACCTTGAACTGCACCTTCTTCAGGCCAAGACGAAGCGTAACTGATCGGCAGCGCTCCATCAGTGCCAGGAGCTTCACATCGTGGTCGCGTTCTGCTTCTTCGTCTGTTTCACCACAGCCTACGATCAGGATATCATCGGCGATGGGTTCAATGCCCTTGAGCCCAGCCAGTAACTCGTGCTGCTTGCGTTGGTATACCTCAGGCGCCACTGAGACACCAAACGGGAGCTTGAGCCAGCGTTTCCGACCCCAGGGGGTCCAGAAGGTAGTCATGAAGCTACCTTCTTCGTCCAGCTTGCATTGAAGGAATGCATCTCGGGCATCCACCAAGGTGAAAATCCTGGCCTTGGGAAGCTTATAGAGGACATCCTCTAGTGTCGGCATGATGTAGTGGGATCGTTTCAGTGCTTGGTTCAGATGCTTTGGGTCGATGCAGACCCTCAGCTTCTCTGGTTTTTTCACTATGACCATATTGCTGATCCAGTCAGTTGGTTCAGTCACAGATGTCATGTGGCCATCGGCCTCATACTTGTCCAGCTGGGCCTTCACAGCCACTTTCATTGCAATGGGCACATTGCGAGGAGCACACTGGACTGGAGTGATGCTCTCATCCACTTCAAAGTGTACCTCCCCGGGCACTGATTCAACGGGCATGTTGAATACATCGTCATATCTGCTGAGTAGTTGTTCTTTGGACAGGGGTCCATGCTGGACATGATCCACAATGTGCAGGTCATTTGGTACAGTGAACTGCATCAGTCCCAGGCGTTCGCATGTAGAGCCTGAGAGGAGAGGATTTTGACTGGTTTTCACAATCTCAAACTCCAGCTTGTGTTTGCGTCCCCGAATAACACATTCGGTCTCAAAGGTGCCCATAGAGCTCATTAGTTCTCCTGAGTACAGCTTTAGTCTAGTATCGCTGGGCAATAGATGTGTGTCAGGTGCCAGATTGATTTTGTCTTTGTAGCTCATTACGTTGCATGTAGCACCCGAATCCAGTTGACATTGTTGTTGCTTGTTGTGTAATCGTAGTGTCACAAACCATTTCTTCCCTCTTGAATGTACAGCCCCAATGGATTCATGCATGTAAATGTCACTTTCACTGTTCAGCTCTGAACATTGAGTAACATCATCAACACAGTGAATCTTGCCCTCACTCACCCTTCTTTTGCTTTTGAGACACACTTTTGCAAAGTGATTATTAGTTCCACAAGCTCTGCATGGTTTTCCATAGGCAGGGCAGTGCTCTATGCCACGTGTGTGTGTATTCCCACAGTATTTACATGCTACGGGGCTCTCTGTGTTCACCGTTCGTGGTGAATTACTCTGCCTCGATTGGTTTTGTCTGAATGTCTGCCTAGCAACAGCGTGAACAGTATCAACGTCGGAGCGTGGGGTTTCGATTTCCATTGCTCTCATTCTCATGTCAGTGACTTCAGCAGTGCGGCACATTTCGATGGCAGTTACTAATGTTAAGCCTCTCTCTCTCAGTAGACGCCGGCGCGTATTCTCATTTGCAATTCCCAGTACTATTTTGTCACGAATCAATTCATCTTTCAATCCCCCGTATTCACAAGTGGCGGATTTCTCTCTCAAACGGGTTACAAAGTTGTGTACTGACTCACCCTCTTCCTGTTTGCAGCCTCCGAAAACGAACCGCTCGTAAATGACGTTTCTGGCGGGTTTGAAGTAATTCTCCAATGCATCCAATATAGCCTTTGCATCACACTGTTGTCGTGCCGTGAGGGTGAGATTGTGCCGGTAGATATGCCTGCATTCGCTGCCCATTAAACTCCTCAGAGTTGCCGCTTGTACCTCGTTGGGTTTCTCATGTAGACCGGTCGCCAGCGCATAGTCCTCGAATTCATTCCTGAAGTTGTCCCAATTAGTATTCCAGTCCCCTGTGAGAACCATGTGATTTGGTGGCGGAATGTTCGCTGCCATAGCAATGGAATAGGAGATGTCTTTGCCTTCAGTCATGGAGGTAGGTAGTGATGCTAGCTAGCCAGCTAACAACGAGTTGATCAGTGTTGTGAGTAGGAACCGGCGTGTGTTCGCATATGAAACGTAACTGCGCCTATACTGTACTTAGCTACAAAATTAACAAACGTGTGTTTTCCGAGCCACTTCTGATACCATGTTTCTGTATGATAGGTTGGATAAAGGAATAAAGACAGACACCAATGTCAAGTTCAACAGCCTTGTTAAGCATTGTACAAATCCCTACGCGTGGAGTCTGGGGAACAGTCCAGCTAGTCGATTACCTATCAACTAGACTCCGTAACAACTCCACCCTGACCCTCTGTAAAGGACTCCGCCCTGACCCTCTGTAAAGGACTCCGCCCTGACCCTCTGTAAAGGACTCCGCCCTGACCCTCTGTAAAGGACTCCGCCCTGACCCTCCGTAAAGGACTCCGCCCTGACCCTCTGTAAAGGACTCCGCCCTGACCCTCCGTAAAGGACTCCGCCCTGACCCTCCGTAAAGGACTCCGCCCTGACCCTCCGTAAAGGACTCCGCCCTGACCCTCCGTAAAGGACTCCGCCCTGACCCTCTCTAAAGGACTCCACCCTATCATGCTAATTAGATGTTTACGGGTGTGTGGACATCAACTCTAGGGGGTTGACACAGTTGTAAAAAAATATATCCTTCAGCACACCCATATAGAATGGCAGGTTAATCAGATACATTTAGCTTTGTAAACCAAAGAACACTATATACTCTGTCTCTCACACACACATGAAAACTAAAGCCTGTATACTCACATCATCAGTGATACAGAGGTAAATGATTCTGTCATGGCAGATGTAGTGGAAGAGATAGCTGAAGGAGAAGACAAGATACTCAGTCAGATACTCAGTCAGATTTGATCTTCACGGTCACACGAACATACATACAGTACAAGTAGAACAGGACTATCCAACTCCAGGTGGATATGTGTGTGGCTGTCTGAGTGTTAACCCTACCTGCCATGGCTGTAGGTGAGCTTGTTGTTCTCGGATGGTATCTTAGCTAGGATCTGTTCTGTCACCTCCAGGAAATTACCGCCACACCACGCATGCTTCGCCAGGACGGTACTGCCGCGGGCAACCACTGCAAACAGAATCGCCATGGTTGTGGACACGGTCGGGGAGGACAGCTGGTCAGGGATTCACTGAGATAGATGGAGGGATGGGTGGAGGGAGGAGAACAGTTATGAGGAGGGAGAGGGATAGAGAGATGGTGGGTTAACGTGTTTTCGCCACTAAACTAGTGGCAAGGTAGGCAACGAATTGCAGACAAGTCTACAACAACACTGACATGTTGCTAACTAGCTAACTAACGTTAGCTAACCCAATGCACTAGCTAGCCGTTTGCCTGCCTGCCGGACATCGGGTAACATGAGCAAGAGATTCACCACCGTAGCTAACTTTACCATTGTCGCTCTGAATAAAACGAAAGTAGCTAGCTAAGTATGTTGATGGCTGGTTAGCATAAATTACAACAATGACGTTAACAAAGACTGCCGTATGCATCCTGGGTACCTAAGGTTGCGATCATCATGACAAATCAGAGTTAGCAATAATACGACAATATAAATGGTTTTGTTAGCAGTAATATACTATAACACATAATGATGCATACCTGCGATGCTCAGCAGTCTTCAAAACGATGTATTTTCAACATTAAAACAACTGTTACGTTAATCCTCTCGACTGACTTCTGTTTTCCCAGACCCTTCATCAGAAGCTTTATCTGGTTCCACCTAGGGAAATGTGGTTTTTTGCTTCCTTAAGATGAATATGCATGCGTAATTTTGAACTACACTTCTTGGTGTACAGCTACTTCCTGGTTGTGTCTGACCAAAGTCACATGATATTTTAATGTATGTCACGTTTACGCGACGAAACAGGAAACGTTGTAGTCGAGTGTTTTTTTTTCAAGCATGGCGGGGGTAGATGGAGAAAAGAAATCGGTATTGGAGATGGTAAGTGTTGCTAACTACTTTAGCGACTAGGGCATGAAAATATGCCTCTGAATAGTTGTCTGAAATTGTCCTCATGTGGTGCCGTAATTCGGCTATTGCAGCCTCATCGTGTATTGGCAGTTTTCCACGGTTCGTGTGGAAGAAGACTCACTGGCACTGGTCGTGATTTGACTACAGTAGCGTTATGTCAGACCAGGCACTGTTAACTCAAATACACAATGTACATACTTATTTTAATTGAGCCTGATCCATGCTGCCTGTGTTGCCAGTTATCTAGGGTTTGTTTTGACAACTCGTACATTTAACCGGCAAGAGGTTGACTGTACAACAACCTGTCATTTAGAAAGCAGTCCACTGGGGGCAGTGTTTCCATTATATTTAGTTTATTCAAAGCCCATTACACGTGTGTTTGCGCTACTCTTCCTTGGGTCCAGCAAAATTAAGGCAGTTTATATATTTTTTTAAACATTACAATACATTCAGACTGTGTGCCCTCAGACCACTTCTCTACCACATATCTACAGTACAATGTGTGTGTGTGTGTGTGTGTGTGTGTGTGTGTGTGTGTGTGTGTGTGTGTGTGTGTGTGTGTGTGTGTGTGTGTGTGCTTCACAGTCCCCACTGTTCCATAAGGTGTTTTTTTTATTACTTTTTTTATCTACTTGTACTGTTTGTGTAACAGTTTAACTTTAGTCCGTCCCCTCGCGCGAACCAGGGACCCTCTGCACACATCAACAACAGTCACCCCCATCGCTCCACAAAAGCCGCGGCCCTTGCAGAGCCGGGGAACCACTACTTCAAGGCCTCAGAGCGAGTGATGTCACCGATTGAAACGCTATTAGCGCGCACCACTGCTAACTAGCTAGCAATTTCACATCGGTTACTTTTGCATCAGTTACTTGATGTGGAATAGAGTTCCATGTAGTCATGGCTCTATGTAGTACTGTGCTCCTCCCATAGTCTGTTCTGTACTTGGGGACTGTGAAGAGACCTCTGGTGGCATGTCTTGTGGGGTATGCATGGGTGTCTGAGCTGTGGGCCAGTAGTTTAAACAGACAGCTCGGTGCATTCAACATGTCAATACCTCTCATAAATACAAGTAGTGATGAAGTCAATCTCTCCTCCACTTTGAGCCAGGAGAGATTGACATGCATATTATTGTTAGCTCTCTGTGTACATTCAAGGGCCAGCAGAGTTGCAAAGAAAAAGCTATATCTCAGACTGGCCAATTAAAAAGAAAAGATTAAGATGGGCAAAAGAACACAGACACTGGACAGAGGAGCTCTGCCTAGAAGGCCAGCATCCCGGAGTCGCCTCTGCACTGTTGACTGGTGTTTTGCAGGTACTATTTAATGAAGCTGCCAGTTGAGGACTTGTGAGGCGTCTGTTTCTCAAACTAGACACTCTAATGTACTTGTCCTCTTGCTCAGTTGTGCACCGGGGCCTCCCACTCCTCTTTCTATTCCGGTTAGAGCCAGTTTGCGCTGTTCTGTGAAGGGAGTAGTACACAGCGCTGTACGAGATATTCAGTTTCTTGGAAATTTCTCACATGCAATAGCTTTCATTTCTGAGAACAAGAATAGACTGACGAGTTTCAGAAGAAAGGTCTTTGTTTCTGGCCATTTTGAGCCTGTAATTGAACCCACAAATGCTGATGCTCCAGATACTCAACTAGTCTAAAGAAGGCCAGTTTTATTGCTTCTTTAGTCAGAACAACAGTTTTCAGCTGTGCTAACATAATTGCAAAAGGGTTTTCTAATGATCAATTAGCCTTGTACAATGATGAACTTGGATTAGCTAACACAACGTGCCATTGGAACACAGGAGTGATGGTTGCTGATAACGGGCCTCTGTACACCTATGTAGATATTCCATTAAAAATCAGCCGTTTCCAGCTACAATAGTCATTTACAACATTAAATATGTCTACACTGTATTTCTGATCAATTTGATGTTTATTTTAATGGACAAAAAATATGCTTTTCTTTCAAAAACAAGGACATTTCTAAGTGACCCCAAACTTTTGAACGGTAGTATAGGTTCAGAACTTTTATGAAATAGCACAGTTACAAATAAAAATCAAACTGGATGGACATCAGATATAGAGGAAGGCCAGGACCAAAAACAAATAAAATATAACTGTTGTAAAATAGATTGTGTCTGTAAAATGTGTATAGTATGTATAAGCTGGAAGTAGAAGCCAAAGTGTTATTGTTTATTAGTTTACTCTAATTAGGGGAGGGGTGGTAGGGTTAGTGGAATAATACAGGAAGGTATATTCTAAAGACAGAGAATGTGTGTGTATTTACAATCTGTGTACAATATTTACAGTAGATATACTAGGAATGATATATACAGCAGGATATATGTTAGTGAGCTATATATAAATACTAGAGGTTTTGCTGTTTATATTCAGTCACATTCCTGTAAAGCTTAGAGAGGATCTCATGTTAAATAATGTTGAAGTAATATGGCTACAGGTTCATCTGCCTCCCCTAAAGCCCATTCTAGTGGTAAGCTGCTATAGACCACCAAGTGATAACAGTCAGTATCTGGATAACATGTGTGAAATGCTTGATAATGTATGTGATATCAACAGAGAAGTATATTTTCTGGGTGATTTTAAATATTGACTGGCTTTCATCAAGCTGCCCACTCAAGAAAAAGCTTCAAACTGTAACCAGTGCCTGGAACCTGATTCAGGTCATCAGTCAATTTATTAGGGTAGTTACAAACAGCACAGGAACTAAATAATCCACTTGTATTGACCACATCTTTACTAATGTTGCAGAAATCTTCTCTAAAGCAGAATCCACACCCATCAGACATAGTGATCATGATATAATAGCCATATCTAGGAAAACCAAAGTTCCAAAGACTGGGCCTAATATAGTGTATAACCGATCATACTAGAGGTTTTTGCAATGATTCCTATGTTGAAGATGTGAAAAAATGGTCTGATATGTGTGTAAATAGGAACATCTGACGCTGCACTTAAAGCATTTATGAAACTGCTTCTTCAGGTTACTGACAGGCACCCATCAATAAACGGACTGTTAGATCTACCAAATCCCCATGGATAGATGATGCATTGAAAAACTGTATTGACTGAGAGGGATGATGATATGGGAATGGAAAATAAATCTGGCAACTCAGCAGATTGGCAAACGTACAGAGAAAATCACGTAACTAAACAAAAAGAAGAAACGATTCTATGGAATAAAGATGCATTCTTTAAGGAATGATAGTAAAAAGAAGTAGCTAACTCGGCTCCATCTTTCATTGAGACTGATGGCTCATTCATAACAAAACCCTTTGATATTGCCAACCACTTTAATCATGTTTTTGTTGATTAGCAAAGTTAGGCATGAGATACAAAACAACATGCTGATCCTTCATATTCCTGCATAACGGATCAAAGTAATGAAAGCTGAGCGCTGTAGTTTTGAATTTGTGTGGAAGAGGTGAAAAATATATTTGCTATCTATGAATTAGGACAAACCACCTGGAACTGAACTTGGATGGTAAGTTATTAAGTTGGTAGTGGAATACATTGCGATGCTATTTGGCACATCTTCTATCTATGCCTAGAAGACGGAGTGTGCTCTCAGGCCTGGAGGGAGGCTAAGGTCATTACGCTGCACAAGAAAAATAAAAGCACCCTATATGGATTAACATCATTTGCCTTATCATGGCTGGACATTTACCTATCCAATAGAACAGAGGGTTTTCTTTCATGGAAGCCTCTAATGCAAATTCAGTTGAGTGTGGTGTACCGCAGGGCAGCCGGCTTGGACCATTATTGTTTTACTAATGACCTTCCACTGACCTTGAATAAAGTCTGTGTATCCATGTATGCTGACAACTGAACAGTATACAGTGGGGCAAAAAAGTATTTAATCAGCCACCAATTGTGCAAGTTCTCCCACTTAAAAAGATGAGAGAGGCCTGTAATTTTCATCATAGGTACACTTCAACTATGACAGACAAAATTAGAAAAAAAAATCCAGAAAATCACATTGTAGGATTTTTAATGAATTTATTTGCAAATTATGGCGCTAAGGTTAAATTAAAGTTCCGGGTAGAGTACCGGGTGTTAGCCGGCTAGTGACTAAGGTTCAGGGTAGAGTACCAGGTGTTAGCCGGCTAGTGACTAAGGTTCAGGGTGGAGTACCGGGTGTTAGCCGGCTAGTGACTAAGGTTCAGGGTGGAGTACCGGGTGTTAGCCGGCTAGTGACTAAGGTTCAGGGTAGAGTACCAGGTGTTAGCCGGCTAGTGACTAAGGTTCAGGGTAGAGTACCGGGTCTTAGCCGGCTAGTGACTAAGGTTCGGGGTGGAGTACCGGGTGTTAGCCGGCTAGTGACTAAGGTTCAGGGTAGAGTACCGGGTCTTAGCCGGCTAGTGACTAAGGTACCGGGTGTTAGCCGGCTAGTGACTGACTAAGGTTCAGGGTAGAGTACTGGGTGTTAGCCGGCTAGTGACTAAGGTTCAGGGTAGAGTACCGGGTGTTAGCCGGCTAGTGACTAAGGTTCAGGGTGGAGTACCAGGTGTTAGCCGGCTAGTGACTAAGGTTCGGGGTGGAGTACCGGGTGTTAGCCGGCTAGTGACTAAGGTTCAGGGTAGAGTACCGGGTCTTAGCCGGCTAGTGACTAAGGTACCGGGTGTTAGCCGGCTAGTGACTGACTAAGGTTCAGGGTAGAGTACTGGGTGTTAGCCGGCTAGTGACTAAGGTTCAGGGTAGAGTACTGGGTGTTAGCCGGCTAGTGACTAAGGTTCAGGGTAGAGTACCGGGTCTTAGCCGGCTAGTGACTAAGGTTCAGGGTAGAGTACCGGGTCTTAGCCGGCTAGTGACTAAGGTTCAGGGTGGAGTACCGGGTCTTAGCCGGCTAGTGACTAAGGTTCAGGGTGGAGTACCGGGTGTTAGCCGGCTAGTGACTAAGGTTCAGGGTAGAGTACTGGGTGTTAGCCGGCTAGTGACTGACTAAGGTTCAGGGTCTTAGCCGGCTAGTGACTAAGGTTCAGGGTAGAGTACCAGGTGTTAGCCAGCTAGTGACTAAGGTTCAGGGTAGAGTACCGGGTCTTAGCCGGCTAGTGACTGACTAAGGTTCAGGGTAGAGTACCGGGTCTTAGCCGGCTAGTGACTGACTAAGGTTCAGGGTAGAGTACCGGGTCTTAGCCGGCTAGTGACTGACTAAGGTTCAGGGTAGAGTACCGGGTCTTAGCCGGCTAGTGACTGACTAAGGTTCAGGGTAGAGTACCGGGTGTTAGCCGGCTAGTAACTGACTAAGGTTCAGGGTAGAGTACCGGGTGTTAGCCGGCTAGTAACTGACTAAGGTTCAGGGTCTTAGCCGGCTAGTGACTGACTAAGGTTCAGGGTCTTAGCCGGCTAGTGACTAAGGTTCAGGGTAGAGTACCGGGTCTTAGCCGGCTAGTGACTGACTAAGGTTCAGGGTAGAGTACTGGGTGTTAGCCGGCTAGTGACTAAGGTTCAGGGTAGAGTACCGGGTGTTAGCCGGCTAGTGACTAAGGTTCAGGGTAGAGTACCGGGTGTTAGCCTAGTAACTAAGGTTCAGGGTAGAGTACTGGGTGTTAGCCGGCTAGTGACTGACTAAGGTTCAGGGTCTTAGCCGGCTAGTGACTGACTAAGGTTCAGGGTAGAGTACCAGGTGTTAACCAGCTAGTGACTAAGGTTCAGGGTAGAGTACCGGGTCTTAGCCGGCTAGTGACTGACTAAGGTTCAGGGTAGAGTACCGGGTCTTAGCCGGCTAGTGACTGACTAAGGTTCAGGGTAGAGTACCGGGTCTTAGCCGGCTAGTGACTAAGGTTCAGGGTAGAGTACCGGGTCTTAGCCGGCTAGTGACTGACTAAGGTACAGGGTAGAGTACCAGGTGTTAGCCGGCTAGTGACTAAGGTTCAGGGTAGAGTACCGGGTCTTAGCCGGCTAGTGACTAAGGTTCGGGGTGGAGTACCGGGTGTTAGCCGGCTAGTGACTAAGGTTCAGGGTAGAGTACCGGGTCTTAGCCGGCTAGTGACTAAGGTTCAGGGTAGAGTACCGGGTCTTAGCCGGCTAGTGACTAAGGTTCAGGGTAGAGTACTGGGTCTTAGCCGGCTAGTGACTAAGGTTCAGGGTAGAGTACTGGGTCTTAGCCGGCTAGTGACTAAGGTTCAGGGTAGAGTACTGGGTCTTAGCCGGCTAGTGACTAAGGTTCAGGGTAGAGTACTGGGAGGTGGTTGTTTAAGGGTCTGATGGAGCAGACGAGGACTGTGTGTTTAAGGGTCTGATGGAGCAGACGAGGGCTGTGTGTTTAAGGGTCTGATGGAGCAGACGAGGACTGTGTGTTTAAGGGTCTGATGGAGCAGACGAGGACTGTGTGTTTAAGGGTCTGATGGAGCAGACGAGGACTGTGTGTTTAAGGGTCTGATGGTTGTATCTGTGTCTCTAGGTGCAGGCTGATGGAGCAGACGAGGGCTGTGTGACGTTTGTTCTTCATGAGGAGGATCACACTCTGGGGAACTCTCTACGTTACATGGTTATGAAGAGGTTAGTCTCTGACCTCTAACCTCTAACCCTAACTCCCTCTGCTACAATGTCATGAAGAGGTTATTACCTGACCCCTAACCTCTAACCCTAACTCCCTCTGCTACAACGTCATGAAGAGGTTATTACCTGACCCCTAACCTCTAACCCTAACTCCCTCTGCTACAACGTCATGAAGAGGTTATTACCTGACCCCTAACCTCTAACCCTAACTCCCTCTGCTACAACGTCATGAAGAGGTTATTACCTGACCCCTAACCTCTAACCCTAACTCCCTCTGCTACAACGTCATGAAGAGGTTATTACCTGACCCCTAACCCCAGCCTTCTGCGCTATATGTGGTGTGTTCCTCTGCTCAGACGTTGCTGACGCTCGCCAGATCTCACAACGCCTGGATAGGTATTTTACCTCTCAGCTAACCACATGTTATTGCTATCTGGTGCCCAACGGGTACCCAACACAGTCGATGTGGCACGCAACCATTGGTTGATGCATGCAATGTCTGAGCAGGGGAACACGACCAAGATCAAGAAGAGGTTATTACCTAACCCTAACTCCCTCTGCTACAATGTCAGGTTAGTCTTTGATCCCTAACCTCTGACCCTTAACCCTGGGCAACCAACCTCCTTTGATACAGGGCCATAATCCAGCCTTAGCCCCTAGTCCCCGCTCCACAGCCACCGCTGAGATGTGTTGGTGTTGTCAGTAGGTGTCCACCTTGCCTTTTAGGTGGGCTGGTTGAACCTTCGTTGTATTGCTGACTCCTGTAATGCCTCACCATAGTGATATGTCTTCATGTGTGTAATGGTCTGTTTCTGCTGTGTGTTTAGCCTGGATGTAGACTTCTGTGGTTACAGCATCACTCACCCCTCTGAGAGCAAGATCAACTTCCGTATCCAGACCCGAGGTACGTAGGACACAACTCTCCTCCACCCACTGTGTTCTTCTCTCCTCCACCCACTCTGCCGTGTGTGTGTGAAACACTGACTGCATCTTCTCGCTGACATTCCTGAATAGAAATCACCAGACTCCAATCAGGACTCTCCGTCTACATACTGGAGTAAAGACAGCTTGTCATTCTATTGGTGTGTGGTTTCAGTGGGACGTCCTGTGACGTGGTGATCCTGTAGCCTCTACAGCACAGCTTTTAGAAACGATGACCTGTGTGTCGGCTGACCAGCCTCGGATGTTATTCTTGCCAGGAACGTGTGTGTGTCGGCTGACCAGCCTCGGATGTTATTCTTGCCAGGAACGTGTGTGTGTCGGCTGACCAGCCTCGGATGTTATTCTTGCCAGGAACGTGTGTGTGTCGGCTGACCAGCCTCGGATGTTATTCTTGCCAGGAACGTGTGTGTGTCGGCTGACCAGCCTCGGATGTTATTCTTGCCTTGTGTGTTCCAGGTGGGGTTCCAGCAGTAGAACCTTTGAGAAGAGGACTGAATGAGCTCACTGATGTCTGTCAACACGTCCTCAACACCTTCCAGGTACCATCCATACTCCCTCCGTACTTCCCTCCGTACTCCCCTCCGTACTCCACTCCGTACTCCCCTCCGTACTCCCTCCGTACTCCCTCCGTACTCCCCTCCGTACTCCATCCTTGCTCCCTCCATACTTCCCTCCGTACATCCATCCGTACTTCCATCCGTACTCCCTCCGTACTTCCCTCCGTACTTCCCTCCGTACTCCATCCTTGCTTCCCTCCGTACTTCCCTCCGTACTTCCCTCCGTACTCCCTCCGTACTTCCCTCCATACTCCCCTGCATACTCCCCTCCATACTCCCTCCATACTCCCTCCGTACTTCCCTCCATACTCCCTCCGTACTCCCTCCGTACTCCCTCCGTACTCCCCTCCGTACTCCCCTCCGTACTTCCCTCCATACTCCCTCCGTACTCCCCTCCGTACTTCCCTCCGTACTTCCCTCCGTACTTCCCTCCGTACTCCCCTCCGTACTCCACTCCGTACTCCCCTCCGTACTCCCTCCGTACTCCCTCCGTACTCCCCTCCGTACTCCCCTCCGTACTCCCCTCCGTACTCCCCTCCGTACTCCCCTCCGTACTCCCCTCCGTACTTCCCTCCATACTCCCCTCCGTACTTCCCCCGTACTTCCCTCCATACTCCCCTCCGTACTCCCCTCCGTACTCCCTCCGTACTTCCCTCCGTACTTCCCTCCATACTCCCCTCCGTACTTCCATCCGTACTCCCTCCATACTCCCCTCCGTATTTCCCTCCATACTCCCCTCCGTACTTCCCTCCGTACTTCCCTCCATACTCCCCTCCGTACTTCCATCCGTACTTCCATCCGTACTCCCCTCCGTACTCCCCTCCGTACTTCCCTCCGTACTTCCCTCCGTACTTCCCTCCATACTTCCCTCCATACTTCCTGTATCAGTTATAACAGTAGTGGGGACTGTATCCGTTATAACAGTAGCGGGGACTGTATCAGTTATAACAGTAGTGGGGACTGTGTCTGTTATAACAGTAGTGGGGACTGTATCAGTTATAACAGTAGTGGGGACTGTATCAGTTATAACAGTAGCGGGGACTGTATCAGTTATAACAGTAGCGGGGACTGTGTCAGTTATAACAGTAGCGGGGACTGTGTCAGTTATAACAGTAGCGGGGACTGTGTCAGTTATAACAGTAGCGGGGACTGTATCAGTTATAACAGTAGTGGGGACTGTATCAGTTATAACAGTAGTGGGGACTGTGTCAGTTATAACAGTAGTGGGGACTGTATCAGTTATAACAGTAGTGGGGACTGTATCCGTTATAACAGTAGTGGGGACTGTATCAGTTATAACAGTAGTGGGGACTGTGTCAGTTATAACAGTAGTGGGGACTGTATCCGTTATAACAGTAGTGGGGACTGTATCCGTTATAACAGTAGTGGGGACTGTATCCGTTATAACAGTAGTGGGGACTGTATCCGTTATAACAGTAGTGGGGACTGTATCCGTTATAACAGTAGTGGGGACTGTATCCGTTATAACAGTAGTGGGGACTGTATCAGTTATAACAGTAGTGGGGACTGTATCAGTTATAACAGTAGTGGGGACTGTATCAGTTATAACAGTAGTGGGGACTGTATCAGTTATAACAGTAGTGGGGACTGTATCAGTTATAACAGTAGTGGGGACTGTATCAGTTATAACAGTAGTGGGGACTGTATCCGTTATAACAGTAGCTGGGACTGTATCCGTTATAACAGTAGCTGGGACTGTATCCGTTATAACAGTAGTGGGGACTGTGTCAGTTATAACAGTAGCGGGGACTGTATCAGTTATAACAGTAGTGGGGACTGTATCAGTTATAACAGTAGTGGGGACTGTATCAGTTATAACAGTAGTGGGGACTGTATCAGTTATAACAGTAGTGGGGACTGTATCCGTTATAACAGTAGCGGGGACTGTATCCGTTATAACAGTAGCGGGGACTGTGTCAGTTATAACAGTAGCGGGGACTGTGTCAGTTATAACAGTAGCGGGGACTGTGTCAGTTATAACAGTAGCGGGGACTGTGTCTGTTATAACAGTAGCGGGGACTGTATCCGTTATAACAGTAGCGGGGACTGTATCCGTTATAACAGTAGCGGGGACTGTATCCGTTATAACAGTAGTGGGGACTGTATCCGTTATAACAGTAGTGGGGACTGTATCAGTTATAACAGTAGTGGGGACTGTATCAGTTATAACAGTAGTGGGGACTGTGTCTGTTATAACAGTAGTGGGGACTGTATCAGTTATAACAGTAGCGGGGACTGTGTCTGTTATAACAGTAGCGGGGACTGTATCTGTTATAACAGTAGCGGGGACTGTGTCAGTTATAACAGTAGCGGGGACTGTGTCAGTTATAACAGTAGCGGGGACTGTATCCGTTATAACAGTAGTGGGGACTGTATCCGTTATAACAGTAGTGGGGACTGTGTCAGTTATAACAGTAGTGGGGACTGTATCAGTTATAACAGTAGTGGGGACTGTATCAGTTATAACAGTAGTGGATACTGTGTCAGTTATAACAGTAGTGGGGACTGTGTCAGTTATAACAGTAGTGGGGACTGTGTCAGTTATAACAGTAGTGGGGACTGTGTCAGTTATAACAGTAGTGGGGACTGTCAGTTATAACAGTAGTGGGGACTGTGTCAGTTATAACAGTAGTGGGGACTGTGTCAGTTATAACAGTAGTGGGGACTGTGTCAGTTATAACAGTAGTGGGGACTGTGTCTGTTATAACAGTAGTGGGGACTGTGTCAGTTATAACAGTAGTGGGGACTGTGTCAGTTATAACAGTAGTGGGGACTGTATCCGTTATAACAGTAGTGGGGACTGTATCCGTTATAACAGTAGCGGGGACTGTGTCAGTTATAACAGTAGTGGGGACTGTATCAGTTATAACAGTAGTGGGGACTGTATCAGTTATAACAGTAGTGGCGGGGACTGTGTCTGTTATAACAGTAGTGGGGACTGTATCAGTTATAACAGTAGTGGGGACTGTATCAGTTATAACAGTAGTGGCGGGGACTGTGTCTGTTATAACAGTAGTGGGGACTGTATCAGTTATAACAGTAGTGGGGACTGTATCAGTTATAACAGTAGTGGGGACTGTGTCTGTTATAACAGTAGTGGGGACTGTATCAGTTATAACAGTAGTGGGGACTGTATCAGTTATAACAGTAGTGGGGACTGTGTCTGTTATAACAGTAGTGGCGGGGACTGTGTCTGTTATAACAGTAGCGGGGACTGTGTCAGTTATAACAGTAGCGGGGACTGTGTCAGTTATAACAGTAGCGGGGACTGTATCAGTTATAACAGTAGCGGGGACTGTATCAGTTATAACAGTAGTGGGGACTGTGTCAGTTATAACAGTAGTGGGGACTGTGTCTGTTATAACAGTAGTGGGGACTGTGTCAGTTATAACAGTAGTGGGGACTGTGTCAGTTATAACAGTAGTGGGGACTGTGTCAGTTATAACAGTAGTGGGGACTGTGTCAGTTATAACAGTAGTGGGGACTGTGTCAGTTATAACAGTAGTGGGGACTGTTATAACAGTAGTGGGGACTGTTATAACAGTAGTGGGGACTGTATCTGTTATAACAGTAGTGGGGACTGTGTCAGTTATAACAGTAGTGGGGACTGTATCAGTTATAACAGTAGTGGGGACTGTGTCAGTTATAACAGTAGTGGGGACTGTGTCAGTTATAACAGTAGTGGGGACTGTATCAGTTATAACAGTAGTGGGGACTGTATCAGTTATAACAGTAGTGGGGACTGTATCAGTTATAACAGTAGTGGGGACTGTATCAGTTATAACAGTAGCGGGGACTGTATCAGTTATAACAGTAGCGGGGACTGTATCAGTTATAACAGTAGCGGGGACTGTGTCAGTTATAACAGTAGTGGGGACTGTATCAGTTATAACAGTAGTGGGGACTGTATCAGTTATAACAGTAGTGGGGACTGTATCCGTTATAACAGTAGTGGGGACTGTATCAGTTATAACAGTAGTGGGGACTGTGTCAGTTATAACAGTAGTGGGGACTGTATCCGTTATAACAGTAGTGGGGACTGTATCCGTTATAACAGTAGTGGGGACTGTATCCGTTATAACAGTAGTGGGGACTGTATCCGTTATAACAGTAGTGGGGACTGTATCAGTTATAACAGTAGTGGGGACTGTGTCAGTTATAACAGTAGTGGGGACTGTATCAGTTATAACAGTAGTGGGGACTGTATCCGTTATAACAGTAGTGGGGACTGTGTCAGTTATAACAGTAGCGGGGACTGTATCAGTTATAACAGTAGCGGGGACTGTGTCAGTTATAACAGTAGCGGGGACTGTATCTGTTATAACAGTAGCGGGGACTGTGTCAGTTATAACAGTAGTGGGGACTGTGTCAGTTATAACAGTAGTGGGGACTGTATCGTTTATAACAGTAGTGGGGACTATATCAGTTATAACAGTAGCGGGGACTGTGTCTGTTACAACAGTAGCGGGGACTGTGTCAGTTATAACAGTAGTGGGGACTGTATCAGTTATAACAGTAGTGGGGACTGTATCCGTTATAACAGTAGTGGGGACTGTATCAGTTATAACAGTAGTGGGGACTGTATCAGTTATAACAGTAGTGGGGACTGTATCAGTTATAACAGTAGCGGGGACTGTGTCTGTTACAACAGTAGCGGGGACTGTGTCAGTTATAACAGTAGTGGGGACTGTATCAGTTATAACAGTAGTGGGGACTGTGTCAGTTATAACAGTAGCGGGGACTGTCTGTTATAACAGTAGTGGGGACTGTATCAGTTATAACAGTAGTGGGGACTGTGTCAGTTATAACAGTAGCGGGGACTGTATCAGTTATAACAGTAGTGGGGACTGTTATAACAGTAGTGGGGACTGTTATAACAGTAGTGGGGACTGTATTAGTTATAACAGTAGTGGGGACTGTATCAGTTATAACAGTAGTGGGGACTGTATCAGTTATAACAGTAGTGGGGACTGTATCAGTTATAACAGTAGTGGGGACTGTGTCAGTTATAACAGTAGTGGGGACTGTGTCTGTTATAACAGTAGTGGGGACTGTGTCAGTTATAACAGTAGTGGGGACTGTGTCAGTTATAACAGTAGTGGGGACTGTGTCAGTTATAACAGTAGTGGGGACTGTATCAGTTATAACAGTAGTGGGGACTGTGTCAGTTATAACAGTAGTGGGGACTGTATCAGTTATAACAGTAGTGGGGACTGTATCAGTTATAACAGTAGTGGGGACTGTTATAACAGTAGTGGGGACTGTATCAGTTATAACAGTAGTGGGGACTGTATCAGTTATAACAGTAGTGGGGACTGTGTCTGTTATAACAGTAGTGGGGACTGTGTCTGTTATAACAGTAGTGGGGACTGTGTCAGTTATAACAGTAGCGGGGACTGTGTCAGTTATAACAGTAGCGGGGACTGTGTCAGTTATAACAGTAGCGGGGACTGTGTCAGTTATAACAGTAGCGGGGACTGTGTCAGTTATAACAGTAGTGGGGACTGTGTCAGTTATAACAGTAGTGGGGACTGTGTCAGTTATAACAGTAGTGGGGACTGTGTCAGTTATAACAGTAGTGGGGACTGTATCAGTTATAACAGTAGCGGGGACTGTGTCAGTTATAACAGTAGTGGGGACTGTGTCAGTTATAACAGTAGTGGGGACTGTGTCAGTTATAACAGTAGTGGGGACTGTGTCTGTTATAACAGTAGTGGGGACTGTGTCAGTTATAACAGTAGTGGGGACTGTGTCAGTTATAACAGTAGTGGGGACTGTATCCGTTATAACAGTAGTGGGGACTTTATCCGTTATAACAGTAGTGGGGACTGTATCAGTTATAACAGTAGCGGGGACTGTGTCAGTTATAACAGTAGTGGGGACTGTATCAGTTATAACAGTAGTGGGGACTGTATCAGTTATAACAGTAGTGGCGGGGACTGTGTCTGTTATAACAGTAGTGGGGACTGTGTCTGTTATAACAGTAGTGGCGGGGACTGTGTCTGTTATAACAGTAGCGGGGACTGTGTCTGTTATAACAGTAGTGGCGGGGACTGTGTCTGTTATAACAGTAGTGGCGGGGACTGTGTCTGTTATAACAGTAGTGGGGACTGTGTCAGTTATAACAGTAGTGGGGACTGTGTCAGTTATAACAGTAGTGGGGACTGTGTCTGTTATAACAGTAGTGGGGACTGTGTCTGTTATAACAGTAGTGGGGACTGTATCAGTTATAACAGTAGTGGGGACTGTATCAGTTATAACAGTAGTGGGGACTGTGTCTGTTATAACAGTAGTGGGGACTGTGTCTGTTATAACAGTAGTGGGGACTGTGTCAGTTATAACAGTAGCGGGGACTGTGTCAGTTATAACAGTAGCGGGGACTGTGTCAGTTATAACAGTAGCGGGGACTGTATCAGTTATAACAGTAGCGGGGACTGTGTCAGTTATAACAGTAGTGGGGACTGTGTCTGTTATAACAGTAGTGGGGACTGTGTCAGTTATAACAGTAGTGGGGACTGTGTCAGTTATAACAGTAGTGGGGACTGTGTCAGTTATAACAGTAGTGGGGACTGTGTCAGTTATAACAGTAGCGGGGACTGTGTCAGTTATAACAGTAGCGGGGACTGTATCAGTTATAACAGTAGTGGGGACTGTGTCAGTTATAACAGTAGTGGGGACTGTGTCAGTTATAACAGTAGTGGGGACTGTATCAGTTATAACAGTAGTGGGGACTTATAACAGTAGTGGGGACTGTATCAGTTATAACAGTAGTGGGGACTGTATCAGTTATAACAGTAGTGGGGACTGTTATAACAGTAGTGGGGACTGTATCAGTTATAACAGTAGTGGGGACTGTATCAGTTATAACAGTAGTGGGGACTGTGTCAGTTATAACAGTAGTGGGGACTGTGTCAGTTATAACAGTAGTGGGGACTGTATCCGTTATAACAGTAGTGGGGACTGTGTCAGTTATAACAGTAGCGGGGACTGTGTCAGTTATAACAGTAGTGGGGACTGTATCAGTTATAACAGTAGTGGGGACTGTGTCAGTTATAACATTAGTGGGGACTGTTATAACAGTAGTGGGGACTGTGTCAGTTATAACAGTAGTGGGGACTGTATCAGTTATAACAGTAGTGGGGACTGTTATAACAGTAGTGGGGACTGTATCAGTTATAACAGTAGTGGGGACTGTGTCAGTTATAACAGTAGTGGGGACTGTGTCAGTTATAACAGTAGTGGGGACTGTGTCAGTTATAACAGTAGTGGGGACTGTATCCGTTATAACAGTAGTGGGGACTGTATCCGTTATAACAGTAGTGGGGACTGTGTCAGTTATAACAGTAGCGGGGACTGTGTCAGTTATAACAGTAGTGGGGACTGTATCAGTTATAACAGTAGTGGGGACTGTATCAGTTATAACAGTATTGGCGGGGACTGTGTCTGTTATAACAGTAGTGGGGACTGTGTCAGTTATAACAGTAGTGGGGACTGTGTCAGTTATAACAGTAGTGGGGACTGTGTCAGTTATAACAGTAGTGGGGACTGTGTCAGTTATAACAGTAGTGGGGACTGTGTCAGTTATAACAGTAGTGGGGACTGTGTCAGTTATAACAGTAGTGGGGACTGTGTCAGTTATAACAGTAGTGGGGACTGTGTCAGTTATAACAGTAGTGGGGACTGTGTCAGTTATAACAGTAGCGGGGACTGTGTCAGTTATAACAGTAGCGGGGACTGTATCAGTTATAACAGTAGTGGGGACTGTGTCAGTTATAACAGTAGTGGGGACTGTGTCAGTTATAACAGTAGTGGGGACTGTATCAGTTATAACAGTAGTGGGGACTGTTATAACAGTAGTGGGGACTGTATCAGTTATAACAGTAGTGGGGACTGTATCAGTTATAACAGTAGTGGGGACTGTTATAACAGTAGTGGGGACTGTATCAGTTATAACAGTAGTGGGGACTGTATCAGTTATAACAGTAGTGGGGACTGTGTCAGTTATAACAGTAGTGGGGACTGTATCAGTTATAACAGTAGTGGGGACTGTGTCAGTTATAACAGTAGTGGGGACTGTGTCAGTTTTAACAGTAGTGGGGACTGTATCAGTTATAACAGTAGTGGGGACTGTGTCAGTTATAACAGTAGTGGGGACTGTATCAGTTATAACAGTAGTGGGGACTGTATCAGTTATAACAGTAGTGGGGACTGTTATAACAGCAGTGGGGACTGTATCAGTTATAACAGTAGTGGGGACTGTATCAGTTATAACAGTAGTGGGGACTGTTATAACAGTAGTGGGGACTGTATCAGTTATAACAGTAGTGGGGACTGTTAGATACTATTTACAGTTGCTTATGATTAGATCTCTGCTGTTAAACTGATAGATGTACCCTAGTATCTGCTGTGTTATTGGGTTAACACGCGTGTGTGTGTGTGTGTGTGTGTGTGTGTGTGTGTGTGTGTGTGTGTGTGTGTGTGTGTGTGTGTGTGTGTGTGTGTGTGTGTGTGTGTGTGTGTGTGTGTGTGTGTGTGTGTGTGTGTGTGTGTGTAGAGGAGTGTGAGTGAGTTCAGATCACAGCAGGAGGACGTCATGGAGTGAGGAGCCCAGCGGGAGCGTGGACGGGATATGAAACATACGTCTCTGTATTTTGATCCTAATGCTGTACATTGTTGATAGATAAGAATGATTTGTTTTCCCAATGAACCAATCTCATGTTGTTATTGGACGAGGATCCAGTCGGCATGACATTCTGTTTGTCTAAACTTTACTAAAGTATTTTATTAGAGAATTGACTCGTTTGTTGTGACTGGTGTGATTTATAAATCCATTAATCAGATGAGGGTTGCGTCGCAAATAGCACCCTATTCCATATATTGAATTTAGAAATATCAGAACGAGCTAAGTCAGTCTGTGCATTCTGAAAGTATTCAGACCCCTTCCCCTTTTCCACATTTTGTAAAGTTACAGCCTTATTCTAAAATGGATTAAATAAATTAAAATCCTCATCAATTTACACAATACCCCATGATGACATCACAATACCCTATGATGACATCACAATACCCCACCCCACTGCTCATACCACTTGTTTTATATACCCAGAATGCCATTTATTTTATAAACCCAGAATAACACTTGTTTTATATACCCAGAATGCCATTTATTTTATAAACCCAGAATAACACTTGTTTTATATACCCAGAATACAACTTGTTTTATATACCCAGAATACAACTTGTTTTATAAACCCAGAATGCAACTTGTTTAATAAGCCCAGAATACCACTTGTAGCACCCTGCAACAGTCAGCAAGGTTATTTGGGGAAAATAGGTTCTTTGTTTCATTTTAAAATTGTTTCATTCCATTATATGCCGATTCTTACTATTAAATATACACTGAGGGAATAAAACATTAAGAAAACTTTCCTAATAGTGCGGTCTTAGTGCCACCATCAGTTTGTGGTGGTAAAAGGACAGCTACGAAGAATAAAGATATCAATTCTCTTGACAAATAGTGTTGTCTACAGTTTAACATTAGGTACTCTACCTAAAGTGAGCAAAACCTTGAGACTTCCTTAATATTAAAGATTGGCACCAGCTGTTGTTGACAGAGACACACCCCACCCCCTGATCTTACCGGAGCCTCCTGTTCTTTTCTTGCCGATGCACAGAAAACCCAGCTAACTGTATATTATCCATGTCCTTCTTAAGCCACTGTTACGCACGCCTCTGAGAAGAGGGAACGCAACACCCTGCTACAACTCAACTCCCCGTGAAGTGAAAGAGGTATGGACTGTAGGTGCGAATAAGGATGACAAAAGTCAGAATTTACCGTTTACTAGGATTTATTTCCTTAAACGGTAATATGGGGAAAGGGGGCTGGACGGAACCAAAGGAAAGAAAGTAAATATCAAAGCTCCCCCTCTCTAACCTGCCTACCCACTTAACTTACCTAACTAAGCACCACCTGGTGCCCTAACCAAAATACAGGGGGTGGTCCGCCCAGGTCTTACCTAGTGTGCCTAGACATTGAATATACTACGGGTATATGTATGCCCTCGGGCCTCTTGCCTAAGCACTCCCTAAGTGCCTTCCCCTTCCCCCCTGGGAACAAATGAAACAGATTAATTATTAACAATTTCACGAACACTTTACAACAAAACTGAGTAAACTAACTCAGGCCACTAAAGAACTTTTGACGAAGCAACAAACACAGAACATATCAAAGCTGCTACCAACAACAACTAACACATTACATACCACACTTTCTGTTAAACAACCAACACTATATCACAATCTAATTCTCCAGCAAAAAGAATCTCTCTAATCTTTCTCATGATCTTCCATCTCCCTCTAACCGCCAATCATTTCTCCAAAACAGAACACTGGCTTTTATATCTTCTGGTGGCAATGGTGATTAGAGTCAGCTGCTTCTTGACGAGGGGGCGGAGTCAGCTCCAATCATCAATTAGCCTGGGGTCGACCAATCAGTTGGTTGGGGAGGCTTCCAGGAAGCCATCTCCTGAAACACACACTCAAATACAAACCAGAACACAGAAACTGGGGAACGTAACAGCCACAACTCAGTGAAACAGGATATTACTGTTTTTAATGTCCCGTTGATAGGATGGTCTTGAACGGAGCTTATCCAGTTTATTCTCCAATGATTGCACCTTCGGCAGTAGAATGGAAGGTAAATGTGGATTATCCACTCGCTGACGCAGTCTCGCCAGGAATCCAGCTCGTCAACCTCTCTAGTGGCGTCAACTCTTCTTACAAACGACGGGAAATGGTGGGAATGATGGGCCTGGTCCGGGAAGAGCAGTATATCCTCCACATCCAACTCATTACAGAAAAAATCCTCGTCCAGTTTGAGGTGAGTACTCGCTGTTCTGATGTCCAGAAGCTCTTTTCGGTCGTAGGAAACGATGGCGGAAACATTATGTACAAAACAAGTTAAACAGAGCAAGGTTATTATCCTGAAAGGTGAATTTGTCTCCCAGTGTCTGTTGGAAAGCAGACTGAACCAGGTTTTCCTCTAGTATTTTGACTGTGCTTAGCTCTATTCCTTTTATTTTATCCTAAAAAACTCCCTAGTCCTTGCTGATGACAAGTATACCCATAACATGGTAGAGACACAAACATTCTTGAAAATATGAGTAGAGGTACTCAGTGATGTGTTGTGTTGGATTGGATTTACCCCAAACAACGCTTTGCGTTCAGGACAAAGTTAATTTATTTGCCAAATTGTTTGCAGTTTAACTTTAATGCCTTATTGCAAACAGGGTGCATGTTTGGGAATATTTTGATTATGTACAGGTTTCCTTCTTTTCCCTTTGTCGTTTAGGTTAGTATTGTGGAGTAACTGAGGATGAATCTACAACATTGTCTTCTCCTATCCCAGCCATTAAACTCTGAGTGTTTTAAAATCACGATTGGCCTCATGGTGAAATCCCTGAGTGGTTTCCTTCTTCTCGGGCAACTGAGTTCGGAAGGACACCTGTGCAGTGCATTCAGAAAGTATTCAGACCACTTTACTTTTTCAAAATTATCCTAAAATGGATTAAATAGATTTTTTCCCCCTCATCAATCTACGAACAACAACCCATAATGACAAAGCAAAAACAGGTTTTAAGAAATGTTTCCAAATTTCTTACAAATAAAATAGCACATTTACGTAAGTATTCAGACCCTTTACTCAGTACTTTGTTGAGGCACCTTTGGCAGTGATTACAGCCTTGAGTCTTGGGTATTACGCTACAAGCTTGACACATTTGTATTTGGGGAGTTTCTCTTAAGGCTCTGTCAGGTCGCTCCAGCAGGTATATTGCACTGGTCATCCCCAAAGCCAACACTTCCTTTGACCACCTTTCCTTCCAGTTCTCTGCTGCCAATGACTGGAACGATGTGCAAAAATCTCTGAAGCTGGAGTCTTATATATCCCTCACTAACTTTAAGCATCAGCTGTCTGAGCAGCTTACCGATCACTGTACCTGTACACAGCCAATCTGTAAATAGCCCACCCAACTACCTCATCCCCATATTATTACTTACCCTCTTGCACCCCAGTATCTCTACTTTTGTTTATTACGTTTGTTTATTCCGTGTGTAACTCTGTGTTGTTTTTGTCGCACTGCTTTGCTTTTTTCTCTTGGCCAGGTCACAGTTGTAAATGAGAACTTGTTCTCAACTAGCCTACCTGGTTAAATAAAGGTGTTCTCAACTAGCCTACCTGGTTAAATAAAGGTGTTCTCAACTAGCCTACCTGGTTAAATAAAGGTGTTCTCAACTAGCCTACCTGGTTAAATAAAGGTGTTCTCAACTAGCCTACCTGGTTAAATAAAGGTGTTCTCAACTAGCCTACCTGGTTAAATAAAGGTGTTCTCAACTAGCCTACCTGGTTAAATAAAGGTGTTCTCAACTGACCTACCTGGTTAAATAAAGGTGTTCTTAACTAGCCTACCTGGTTAAATAAAGGTGTTCTCAACTGGCCTACCTGGTTAAATAAAGGTGTTCTCAACTAGCCTACCTGGTTAAATAAAGGTGTTCTCAACTGGTCTACCTGGTTAAATAAAGGTGTTCTTAACTAGCCTACCTGGTTAAATAAAGGTGTTCTCAACTGGCCTACCTGGTTAAATAAAGGTGTTCTTAACTAGCCTACCTGGTTAAATAAAGGTGTTCTCAACTGGCCTACCTGGTTAAATAAAGGTGTTCTCAACTGGCCTACCTGGTTAAATAAAGGTGTTCTCAACTGGTCTACCTGGTTAAATAAAGGTGTTCTCAACTGGCCTACCTGGTTAAATAAAGGTGTTCTCAACTAGCCTACCTGGTTAAATAAAGGTGTTCTCAACTAGCCTACCTGGTTAAATAAAGGTGTTCTCAACTAGCCTCCCTGGTTAAATAAAGGTGTTCTCAACTAGCCTACCTGGTTAAATAAAGGTGTTCTCAACTAGCCTACCTGGTTAAATAAAGGTGTTCTCAACTAGCCTACCTGGTTAAATAAAGGTGTTCTCAACTAGCCTACCTGGTTAAATAAAGGTGTTCTCAACTAGCCTACCTGGTTAAATAAAGGTGTTCTCAACTAGCCTACCTGGTTAAATAAAGGTGTTCTCAACTGACCTACCTGGTTAAATAAAGGTGTTCTTAACTAGCCTACCTGGTTAAATAAAGGTGTTCTCAACTGGCCTACCTGGTTAAATAAAGGTGTTCTCAACTAGCCTACCTGGTTAAATAAAGGTGTTCTCAACTGGTCTACCTGGTTAAATAAAGGTGTTCTCAACTGGTCTACCTGGTTAAATAAAGGTGTTCTTAACTAGCCTACCTGGTTAAATAAAGGTGTTCTCAACTAGCCTACCTGGTTAAATAAAGGTGTTCTCAACTGGCCTACCTGGTTAAATAAAGGTGTTCTCAACTGGCCTACCTGGTTAAATAAAGGTGTTCTCAACTGGTCTACCTGGTTAAATAAAGGTGTTCTCAACTGGCCTACCTGGTTAAATAAAGGTGTTCTCAACTAGCCTACCTGGTTAAATAAAGGTGTTCTCAACTAGCCTACCTGGTTAAATAAAGGTGTTCTCAACTAGCCTCCCTGGTTAAATAAAGGTGTTCTCAACTGGCCTCCCTGGTTAAATAAAGGTGTTCTCAACTGGCCTCCCTGGTTAAATAAAGGTGTTCTCAACTAGCCTGCCTGGTTAAATAAAGGTGTTCTCAACTAGCCTACCTGGTTAAATAAAGGTGTTCTCAACTAGCCTGCCTGGTTAAATAAAGGTGTTCTCAACTAGCCTACCTGGTTAAATAAAGGTGTTCTCAACTAGCCTCCCTGGTTAAATAAAGGTGTTCTCAACTGGCCTCCCTGGTTAAATAAAGGTGTTCTCAACTAGCCTACCTGGTTAAATAAAGGTGTTCTCAACTAGCCTGCCTGGTTAAATAAAGGTGTTCTCAACTAGCCTACCTGGTTAAATAAAGGTGTTCTCAACTAGCCTACCTGGTTAAATAAAGGTGTTCTCAACTAGCCTACCTGGTTAAATAAAGGTTAAATAAAAAATGTAATCTGTGGGGTACAGAAATGAGGTAGTCATTCTAAAATCACCAAATCATTATGATTGCACACAGAGAGTCCATGCAACTAATGTGACTCAAAGTTCTACTTGTGAACTTATTTATGCCACAACGAAGTGGTTAAATAGTTATTGACTCAACATTTCAGCTTTTCTATTTTTTTTAAATTAATTTGTTGAAATTTCTGAAAACATAATTCCACTTTGACATTATGGGGTAATGTGTGTAGGCCAGTCACCAAAACACTAAATGTAATCCATTTTAAATTGTGACACAACGAAATGTGGAAAAAGTGGAGGGGTGTGAAAACTTTCTGGGTACATCAATCTCAAGAGCCTCAAGAGTCAAATGGTTCAGTGTTTCCTGTCCCATCGTTGATCTCAGTGGGTTTTTGACAAGACAGCTGTAAAAAGAACCACTCCCCCGATGGTAACAGGTAAAGTCAAGAATATTCGCACGGCAGATTCCTCTGTCTCAACATGTGAAGCAATGCCCTGGCAGATGTTTTCTCACTTTTTATCAGTTCTTTAAACTGGATGACTTCATCTGGACAATAATGTTGCAAATCAGATATATCCTCTGCAGGTTGAGTGTAGACTAATGTAGGTATTGTGAGGGAAATAAAGGCACATTGTTTAAAGTCCAAAGCAGTTGATTAGCTCTTTGTATGAATCATACCTCCTATCCAACTCAGCAATAAGCGTGTCAATCACAACAGTAAACACACCGACAGCAAATTTCTTCTACTCCTAACCCCTGCACATCCACTAGGTACTGGTACTTCCTGTATATAGCCATGTTATTACCTCGTACCCCTGCACATCCACTCTGTACTGGTACTTCCTGTATATAGCCATGTTATTACCTCGTACCCCTGCACATCCACTCTGTACTGGTACTTCCTGTATATAGCCATGTTATTACCTGGTACCCCTGCACATCTAATCTAATACATTTCATTGTATTACCACGACTACCGGCAAAACAGTTTTCGTCTTTCTATCACCCACGTGGGTATAACCAATGAGGAGATGGCACATGGGTACCTGCTTCTATAAACCAATGAGGAGATGGCACGTGGATACCTGCTTCTATAAACCAATGAGGAGATGGGAGAGGCAGGACTGTCAGCGCGATCTGCGTCAGAAATAGGAACGACATCTATTTTAGCCCTTGGTGTCGCAGACACTCGTTGGCGAGCGTGAGCAGTTTGGGTGCAATAATTGGTGCAATAATTGAATAACATGTTTCTAAATGTATTTTGCGACGGGCGCATGCTACATGTCCGGTCTGGTCAGCATGTTAATACAGGTAATACAATGAAAGTTTAGATACGATCACCATATCATTTAAACGATGAAAAAGCCTGGAAGGAGGAGATGACTAGAAACGATTCGGTTGACCGTTTTATGTGTGGATTAATTGTCGGAGTAGAGATCCTTGTGCATTTCAGGTAAAATAACAACTCAATGTTTATATCCCAGGACAACAGCAAGCTAGCTAATTAGGACAAATTAACGTTAGCTAGCAAGTGCAAGCTAACTAGCTAAATTACCATACATGTTTAATGCTTTTCGACCTGTCCCCAAATTAATGCCATTGGTTCAGAGTTTGTTTTGATATTTTAACCTGCGTGTCGTGATCGCGTTTGGTGTGGGGGGACAAAATAAATTTATGCACGATAGCGCACGCGCGCAGCCGTTTTGAGCAAGGTGTACGGTTCAGTCTGAATGGTCAATTCAGCACACGCAACTATGTCGAGAACGATGTTGTTTACACTTTGATCTTAATATAAATCCACAAGCGTTCTATAATTACAATATTAGTTTGTGTTTCTTACATCTGCAAACAGCTAGTTTGTATTTTCTTAGCAAGATAAGCTAAATCGTGTTAGCCGCTAATCGCTAGTTAGCTTGCTAGCTAACTAGCTAATACAAGTACTGAGTCAGAGCAAACGTAGCTAGCTAATACAGCCTGATACCAGTACTGGTGGAGGCTTAAATCAGCATGTTGTCTGTACAACAGTATCTTTTAAATCAGAGGAATAGGCGAAGCATGTAAGTTGTCTATATGAATAAAGATTTAATGTAGCCAAAGATTATAGGGTCCCCTAGGAAACACTGAACATCACTTTGGTTCCTACCCTGTCAAAATAACTCCTCCATGGCATTTTCATTCGTTGTCATGTCAAACAACACTATTCAAAGTACCCACTATTATTAATATAGAATTACAATAAACATATTTCCATGATTCCAAAAGTTCACCCAGGTGTTTTGATCTAAATCGCAATGGCAACATTTGGTTAAAAATTAGGCCTAGTATTTAGTATTTTTACCCATATCGTGGCAGTGTGGAATGATCTCAAATGAGTGCAGGAAATGCAGAAATGGATGAAAATGCAGGAAATTATTTTTGGTTTATACTGTTAATTTCGACTTCAACCTATCAGAATGGAGAAAGACGCATTGATATATTTTAGAATATATGTGTTGCCACCCTAGGGTCACACACTACTCATAAAGCAAATTTAGAAATCAAAAACATAAAATACTGTAATGAAACAAGCAGGGAGCAAGTCTCGAACCCTCGACCTAGCCCGAAGTCCAGCGCACTATCGACTGCCGCAAAAGCATACTCGTGCGGCAGAGTCGATTTCCGCGCTTATAAACCCAGGGTCGTTACAATACCGTCAAATACCGTCAAAAATTTGAAAAATACCATGATATGATATTTGAGCCATATCGCCCAACCCTACGTCAAGCAGTGCAGCCACAATAACAGCAAAGCATTTGCATTTGTTTCAGCTGTTCTCTAGTGACATTTATTTGGACACATCCATAACAATGAGCTAATGAGGTGTGATTTCACCCTGGCATTGAACATGTGTTTTCTCATCAGGACACTGTTGTTCAGAGGAGTTAGCCAACAACACAGCCAACACAATAACTTCAAACTGAAGCTGGAAAGACTGAGAACTAGCTGCACTTCGTTTCATGTTACCATATTTCTTCGTATATGTCCATAATGATGCCAGGTAATTCATGATTTCAACTGGCTGAGAAACACTGCCTGCCTGCCTGTCTCTCATCCCAACTCCCGACACGTTCGTTACTATGGGACAGCTGGAGGTCGATTTTGAATATTGAAACAATGTTGCAAATGTCAGAAAAACAGACGACAAGGTTTATACAAATCTCCGCTGTTAAAAACTAAATGTTAGTCTGAAAGAAATATGAGATAATGTCTAGATGCTGTTTATAGTGGAGATCAAGTTTATAAATTGCTTGGCTGGGCTGATGAGACAGTGAATTGCGCAGTCAGATGGAACAGAGTAAATAGGCATTTTAACGTCATAGATTTAACCGGTGGTAACTTGTGGAATAGACACCGGCTGGAATGCGGTTTTAACCAATCAGCATTCAGGACTAGACCCACCCATTGTATAATTAAGCAATAAGGACCGTAGGGGTGTGGCATATGGTCAATATACCACAGCTAATGGCTGTTCTTAGGCACGTCGCAACGCAGAGAATGATAGTCAAATAACAAATGATAGTCCCACTAAACACAAACCAGATGGGATGGTGTATTGCTGTGGTAGCCATGCTGGTTAAGAATGCCTTGAATTATAAATAAATCAGACAGTGTCACCAGCAAAGCGCTCCCACACATCACACTTCCTACTCCATCTTTCATGGTGGGAACCGTTCCTACTCTGCGTCTCACAAAGACACGACAGTTGGAACCAAAAATCTCAAAGTTGAACTCATCGGACCAAAGGACAGATTTCCACCAGTCTAATGTCCATTGCTCGTGTTTCTTGGCCCAAGTAAGTATTTTCTTCTTCAATCCAGAAAATTTCAAGAACTTTGAAAGTTTCTTCAAGTGAGATCGCAAAAACCATCAAGCGCTATGATGAAACTGTCTCTCATGAGGACCACCACAGGAATGGAAGACCCAGAGTTACCTCTGCTGCAGAGGATACGTTCATTAGAGTTACCTGCCTCAGAAATTACAGCCCAAATAAATGCTTCACAGAGTTCAAGTAACAGACACATCTCAACATCAACTGTTCAGAGGAGACAAGACTGACTAGACTGTCATAGACTGTTCCCTCTGCTACCTCACGGCAAGCGGTACCGGAGCGCCATGTCTAGGTCCAAGAGGCTTCTAAACAGTTTTTACCCCCAAGCCATAAGACTCCTGAACAGCTAATCAAATGGCTACCCAGACTATTTGCATTGCCCCCCACCCTCTTTTACGCTGCTGCTACTCTGTTAATATCTATGCATAGTCACTTTAATAACTCTACCTACATGTAAGTAAGTATTTCACTGTAAGTTCTACACCTGTTGTATTCGGCGGATGTGATAAATAACATTTGATTTGATTTGCTGCAAAGAAACCACTACTAAAGGACACCAATAAGAAGTCACGTTAACTCTACCTACCTACATGTACATATTATATTACCTGAACTACCTTGACTAACCTGTGCCCCTGCACGTTGAATCTGTACCGGTACTACCTGGACTAACCTGTGCCCCTGCACGTTGAATCTGTACCGGTACTACCTGGACTAACCTGCACGTTGAATCTGTACCGGTACTCCTTGTATATAGCCTTGTTACTGTTATTTTATTGTTGCTCTTTAATTATTTGTTTTTTTTCTTTTTTACTTCAGTTTATTTTAGTAAATCCTTTCCTAACACAAATTTTTCTTAACTGCATTGTTGGTTCAGGGCTTGTAAGTATTTCACTGTAAGGTCTACTACAACTGTTGTATTCGGCGCATGTGACAAATTCAATTTGATATGACTTTGAGACTTGCTTGGACCAAGAAACACGAGCAATATACAGTGGGGCAAAAAAGTATTTAGTCAGCCACCAATTGTGCAAGTTCTATCACTTAAAAAGATGAGAGAGGCCTGTAATTTTCATCATAGGTACACTTTAACTATGACAGACAAAATGAGAAAAAAAAATCCAGAAAATCACATTGTAGGATTTTTAATGAATTTATTTGCAAATTATGGTGGAAAATAAGTATTTGGTCACCTACAAACAAGCAAGATTTCTGGCTCTCACAGACCTGTAACTTCTTCTTTAAGAGGCTCCTCTGTCCTCCACTCGTTACCTGTATTAATGGGACCTGTTTGAACTTGTTATCAGTATAAAAGACACCTGTCCACAACCTCAAACAGTCACACTCCAAACTCCACTATGGCCAAGACCAAAGAGCTGTCAAAGGACACCAGAAACAAAATTGTAGACCTGCACCAGGCTGGGAAGACTGAATCTGCAATGTAGTCCTGGTCCCCCCACTGGACATTAGACTGGTGGAAATCTGTCCTTTGGTCTGATGAGTCCACATTTTGAGATTTTTGGTACCAACCGCCTTGTCTTTGTGAGTCGCAAAGTAGGTGAATGGATGATCTCTGCATGTGTGGTTCCCACCGTGAAGCATGGAGGAGGTGGTGTGATGATGCTTTGCTGGTGACACTGTCGGTGATCTATTTAGAATTCAAGGGGCACAGTTAAGCAGCATGGCTACCACAGAATTCAGCGATACGCCATCCCATCTGGTTCGCGCTTAGTGGGACTATCATTTGTTTTTCAACAGGACAATGACCCAAAACACACCTCCAGGCTGTGTAAGGGCTATTTGACCAAGAAGGAGAGTGATGTTGTGCTGCATCAGATGACCTGGTCTCTACAATCACCCGACCTCCAGCCAATTGAGATGGTTTGGGATGATTTGGACAACAGAGTAAAGGAAAAGCAGCCAACAAGTGCTCAGCATATGTGGGAACATCTTCAAGACGGTTGAATAGACTATAATAGAGTATATACAGTTGAAGTCGGAAGTTTACATACACTTAGGTTGGAGTCATTAAAACTCGTTTTTCAACCACTCCACAAATTTCTTGTTAACAAACTATAGTTTTGGCAAGTCGGTTAGGACATCTACTTTGTGCATGACAAGTAATATTTCCAATAATTGTTTACAGACAGATTATTTCACTTATAATTCCCTGTATCACAATTCCAGTGGGTCAGAAGTTTACATACACTAAGTTGACTGTGCCTTTAAACAGCTTGGAAAATTCCAGAAAATTATGTCATGGCTTTAGAAGCTTCTGATAGGCTAATTGACATCATTTGAGTCAATTGGAGGTGTACCTGTGGATGTATTTCAAGGCCTACCTTCAAACTCAGTGCCTCTTTCCTTGACATCATGGGAAAATCTAAAGAAATCAGCCAAGACCTCAGAAAAAAAATTGTAGACCTCCACAAGTCTGGTTCATCCTTGGGAGCAATTTCCAAATGCCTGAAGGTACCACGTTCATCTGTACAAACAATAGTACGCAAGTATAAACACCATGGGACGACGCAGCCGTCATACCGCTCAGGAAGGAGACGCGTTCTGTCTCCTAGAGATTAACGTACTTTGGTGCGAAAAGTGCAAATCAATCCCAGAACAACAGCAAAGGACCTTGTGAAGATGCTGGAGGAAACGGGTACAAAAGTATCTATATCCACAGTAAAACGAGTCCTATATCGACATTTCACATTCTTAAAGTAAAGTGGTGATCCTAACTGACCTAAGACAGGGAATTTGTACTGGGATTAAATGTCAGGAATTGTGAAAAACTGAGTTTAAATGTATTTGGCTAAGGTGTATGTAAACTCCCGACTTCAACTGTACATATTAAATGGGTAAAACAGTATGTAAATATTATTATAGTTAACAGTGTTCAATGAATCTGTACATAGGGCAGCAGCCTCTAAGCTGCAGGGTAGTACTGGGTGGAGGCCAGCTAGTGGTGACTATTTAACAGTCTGATGGCCTGGAGAATCTGATTTTCAGTCTCTCGGTCCCAGCCCAGTTTACTGTCTCCGCCTTTTAGATCAGCGATTGGCAATTTCCGGTCCGGCCCCCCTTTTGAAAAAGAATTGCAACAAACTGCATTTTCTCTACGCCCCAAGGCAAAATGTGTAGAATTGCATAAAATTAACTCTAAAACGTCCCAAAAATATTTCTGCTGTCAATAGGGGCTGCTAAAATGTTTTGGCCCCCACCCCCATCCCTGGTGTGGATCATTTCAGGTTGTCAGTAATGTTCACGCCGAGGAACTTGAAGCTTTTCAGTCTCTCCACTGCGGCCCCGGCGATGTGGACGGGAGCTTGCTTTCTCTGCTGTCTTCTGAAGTCCACGATCAGCTCCTTAGTTTTTTTTGATTCTGAGGGAGAAGTTGTTTTCCTGGTACCACTACGCCAGGGCTCTCACCTCCTCCCTGTTGGCTGTCTCATCATTGTTTGTAATCAGGTCTACCACTGTTGTATCGTCTGCAAACTTGATAATACAGTTGGAGACGTGCGTGATCACACAGTCATGGGTAAACAGGGAGTACAGGAGGGCCCTGAGGATCAGCATATTGGTGTTGCTTACTTTAACTACCTTGGATGATAAATTCTGATTTATTAAAGGGTAGGAGGCCCGTTAGGAAGTCCAGTTTTATAGAACTGCAGTCCTCCTGTGATCAAGCCAAAGTTTACAGAATATTAAAGATATTCTATACTGAACACTAATATAAAGGCAACATGTAAAGTGTTTCATGAGGTTAAGTAAAAGATCCCTGAAATGTTCCATTCTCACAAAAAGCTTTTTTCTCTCAATGTTTTTTGGTCATAAAATGGGTTTACAAACCTTTTAGTGAGCATTTATCCTTTGCCTAGATATTCTATCCACCTAACAGGTGTCACATATCAAGAAGCTGATTAAACAGCATGACCATTACACAGGTGCACCTTGTGCTGGGGACAATAAAAGGCCACTTTAAAATGTGCAGTTTTGTCACACAACACAATGCCACAGATGTCTCAAGTTTTGAGGGAGCGTGCAGTTGACATGCTTTAATTAATTTAATGTTAATTTCTCCACCATAAACTGCCTCCTACGTCGCTTTAGAGAATTTGGCAGTACGTCCAACCAGCCTCACAATCGCAGACCACATCTGACCACGCCAGTCCAGGACCTCCACATCCGGGTTCTTCACCTGCAGGATCGTCTGAGGGGGGTAGAGGGGGTGCTGAGGAGTTTTTATGTCTGCAATAAAGCCCTTTTGTGGGGAAAAACTCATTCTGATTGGCTGGACCTGGATCCCCAGTGGGTGGGCCTATCCCCTCTGTGCCCTGCCAGTCATGTGAATCCATAGATTAGGGCCTAATGAATTTATTTCAATTGACTGATTTCTTTTATATGAACTGTAACTCAGTAAAGTCTTTGCAATTGTTGCGTTTATATTTTTGTTCAGTATATAATGTTAGATTACATTTTTGTCATTTAGCAAGTGCGTTGCTCAAGGGTACAGCAACAGATATCCCCCCTAGTCGGCTCAGGGATTTGAACCAGCAACCTTTAGATTACAGAATGTTAGATTACAGAATGTTAGATTACAGAATGTTAGTGATTCTAGAATGTTAGATTACAGAATGTTAGATTACAGATTGTTAGTGATTCTAGAATGTTAGATTACAGAATGTTAGATTACAGAATGTTAGATGACAGAATGTTAGATTGAACAATGTTAGTGCTCAGACACACCAATAGCATTTGCTGGTAGAGAGTATTTAGCACCTCTGAAAATATGCGAACTGAGTGCGCATCGATTTTGTGCAGAATCGCCTGAAAACGCCACAAAAAAGATGTCAGCCAGACGTCTACAGCAGGTGCTCCCTAAAACACAGCATGCTGAACAATCGGCAGATGAATTCTAGATCCAAATTCGGTGCGATGTGTGCGAGCCTTCAGAGAGTGATTCTAGAATGTTACATTCTAGAATGCTAGATTACAAAATGTTTGAGTGATTCTAGAATGTCTATCAACTGAGGAATGTTGGGGAGGAACCTCCCGTGGAGGAGGGAAAAAAGTTATCTCAATAATCTAATCAAAGCTGTAGAGGTCTCAATAATCTAATCACAGCTGTAGAGGTCTCAATAATATAATCACAGCTGTAGAGGTCTCAATAATCTAATCAAAGCTGTAGAGGTCTCAATAATATAATCACAGCTGTAGAGGTCTCAATAATCTAATCACAGCTGTAGAGGTCTCAATAATCTAATCCAAACTGTAGAGGTCTTGTCATGGTCCTCTGTGTGTCTCTATTCGTGCACGCACACAGACACTCTCTGTCAGTCTACACACACACTCTGTTAGTCTACACACAGACACACTGTCAGTCTACACACACTCTGTCAGTCAACACACACTCTCTGTCAGTCTACACACACACTCTCTGTTAGTCTACACACAGACACACTGTCAGTCTACACACTCTCTGTCAGTCTAAACACACACTCTCTGTCAGTCTACACACACTGTCTGTCTACACACACACACTCTACACACACTGCCAGTCTACACACACACACACACACACACACACACTGTCAGTCTTCACACACACACACTCTGTCAGTCTACACACACACTGTCAGTCTACACTCAGACACACCCTGTCAGTCTACACACACACACACACTCTCAGTCTACACACACACACTATGTCAGTCTACACATACTCACTCTGTCAGTCTACACACACACACACACTATGTCAGTCTTCACACACACACTGTCAGTCTACACACACACACACACACACTCTGTCAGTCTACACACACACACACTATGTCAGTCTTCACACACACACTCTGTCAGTCTACACATACACACTCTGTCAGTCTACACACACACACACACACACTATGTCAGTCTACACACAAACACTATGTCAGTCTACACACACACACTCTGTCAGTCTACACACACACACACACTGTCAGTCTACACACACTCTGTCAGTCTACACATACTCACTCTGTCAGTCTACACACACACACAATATGTCAGTCTTCACACACACACTCTCTGTCAGTCTACACACACACTCTCTGTTAGTCTACACACAGACACACTGTCAGTCTACACACACTCTGTCAGTCTACACACACACTCTCTGTTAGTCTACACACAGACACACTGTCAGTCTACACACTCTCTGTTAGTCTACACACAGACACACTGTCAGTCTACACACACTCTGTCAGTCAACACACACACTCTCTGTCAGTCTAAACACACACTCTCTGTTAGTCTACACACTCTGTCAGTCTAAACACACACTCCCTGTCAGTCTACACACACTCTGTCTGTCTACACACACACACACTCTACACACACTGCCAGTCTACACACACACACACACACACTATGTCAGTCTTCACACACACACTCTGTCAGTCTACACACACACTGTCAGTCTACACACACACACACTCTCAGTCTACACACACACACACACACACTATGTCAGTCTTCACACACACACTCTGTCAGTCTACACACACACTGTCAGTCTACACACACACACACACACTCTGTCAGTCTACACACACACACACACACACTATGTCAGTCTTCACACACACACTCTGTCAGTCTACACACACACTGTCAGTCTACACTCAGACACACCCTGTCAGTCTACACACACACACACACACTCTGTCTACACACACACACACACACACTATGTCAGTCTTCACACACACACTACGTCAGTCTACACACACACTCTCTGTCAGTCTACACACACACACACACACACACAGACTGTCAGTGTACACTCAGACACACTCTGTCAGTCTACACACACACACACACACTATGTCAGTCTTCACACACACTCTGTCAGTCCACACACACACACACACTGTCAGTCTACACTCAGACACACTATGTCAGTCTACACACACACACTCTCTGTCAGTCTACACACACACACACACACACACACACACACACACACACACACTCTGTCAGTCTACACACACACACACACACACACTGTCAGTCTACACACACACACACACACACCCTCTGTCAGTCTACACACACACACACACACACTCTGTCAGTCTACACACACACACACACACACTGTCAGTCTACACACACTCTGTCTGTCTACACATACTCACTCTGTCAGTCTACACACACTCTGTCTGTCTACAAACACACACACACACACACACTATGTCAGTCTACACACACACACACAGACACACACACACACACACACACAGACTGTCAGTCTACACACACACACACTGTCAGTCTACACACACACACACACTGTCAGTCTACACACACTCTGTCAGTCTACATACTCACTCTGTCAGTCTACACACACACACTCTCTGTCAGTCTACACACACACTCTCTGTTAGTCTACACACAGACACACTGTCAGTCTACACACACACTCTCTGTCAGTCTAAACACACACTCTCTGTTAGTCTACACACAGACACACTGTCAGTCTACACACACTCTGTCAGTCAACACACACACTCTCTGTCAGTCTAAACACACACTCTCTGTTAGTCTACACACAGACACACTGTCAGTCTACACACACTCTGTCAGTCTACACACACACTCTCTGTCAGTCTAAACACACACTCTCTGTTAGTCTACACACAGACACACTGTCAGTCTACACACACACTGTCAGTCTACACACACACACTCTGTCAGTCTACACACACACACACTATGTCAGTCTACACACACACACACTCTCAGTCTACACACACACACACACACTATGTCAGTCTTCACACACACACTCTGTCAGTCTACACACACACT
>NW_024057806.1:75000-85767 GCF_016432855.1 Salvelinus namaycush | reverse complement strand
TAGTTAGTTATAGTGATATCATAGTGATAAAGGATCATAGTTATTATAGTGATTATCATAGTTATTATAGTTAGTTATAGTTGATTATCATAGTTATTATAGTTAGTTATAGTTGATTATCATAGTTATTATAGTTAGTTATAGTTGATTATCATAGTTATTATAGTTAGTTATAGTTGATTATCATAGTTATTATAGTTGGTTATAGATGATTATCATAGTTATTATAGTTAGTTATATTTGATTATCATAGTTATTATAGTTAGTTATAGTTGATTATCATAGTTATTATAGTTAGTTATAGTTGATTATCATAGTTATTATGGTTAGTTATAGTTGATTATCATAGTTAAAGCATCATATGTATTATAGTTAGTTATAGTTGATTATCATAGTGATAAAGCATCATAGTTATTATAGTTAGTTATAGTTGATTATCATAGTTATTATAGTTAGTTGTAGTTGATTATCATAGTTATTATAGTTAGTTATAGTTGATTATCATAGTTATTATAGTTTGTAATAGTTGATTACCATAGTTATTTTAGTTAGTTATAGCTGATCATTATAGTTATTTTAGTTAGTTATAGTTGACTACCATAGTTATTATAGGTAGATATAGTTGATTATCACAGTTATTATAGTTGGTTATAGTTGATTATCATAGTTATTATAGTTTGTTATAGTTGATTATCATAGTTATTATAGTTAGTTATAGTTGATTATCATAGTTAGTTATAGTTGATTAGCATAGTTATTATAGTTAGTTATAGTTGATTATCATAGTGTATATAGTTAGTTATCATAGTTATTATAGTTAGTTGTAGTTGATTATCATAGTTATTATAGTTAGTTATCATAGTTATTATAGTTAGTTATAGTTGATTATCATAGTGTATATAGTTAGTTATCATAGTTAGTTGTAGTTGATAATCATATTTAATATAGTTAGTTATAGTTGATTATCATAGTTATTATAGTTAGTTATGGTTGATTATCATAGTTATTATAGTTAGTTATAGTTGATTATCATAGTTATTATAGTTGGTTATAGTTGATTATCATAGTTATTATAGTTGGTTATAGTTGATTATCATAGTTATTATAGTTGGTTATAGTTGATTATCATAGTTATTATAGTTAGTTATAGTTGATTATCATAGTTATTATAGTTGGTTATAGATGATTATCATAGTTATTATAGTTAGTTGTAGTTGATTATCATAGTTATTATAGTTAGTTATAGTTGATTATCATAGTTATTATAGTTAGTTATAGTTGATTATCATAGTGATAAAGCATCATAGTTATTATAGTTGGTTGTAGATGATTATCATAGTTATTATAGTTAGTTATAGTTGATTATCATAGTTATTATAGTTGGTTATAGATGATTATCATAGTTATTATAGTTAGTTATAGGTGATTATCATAGTTATTATAGTTAGTTATAGTTGATTATCATAGTTATTATAGTTAGTTATAGTTGATTATCATAGTGATAAAGCATCATAGTTATTATAGTTAGTTATAGTTGATTATCATAGTGATAAAGCATCATAGTTATTATAGTTGGTTGTAGATGATTATCATAGTTATTATAGTTAGTTATATTTGATTATCATAGTTATTATAGTTAGTTATATTTGATTATCATAGTTATTATAGTTAGTTATATTTGATTATCATAGCTATTATAGTTAGTTATAGTTGATTATCATAGTGTATATAGTTAGTTATCATAGTTATTATAGTTAGTTGTAGTTGATTATCATAGTTATTATAGTTAGTTATAGTTGATTATCATAGTTATTATAGTTAGTTATGGTTGATTATCATAGTTATTATAGTTAGTTATAGTTGATTATCATAGTTATTATAGTTGGTTATAGTTGATTATCATAGTTATTATAGTTGGTTATAGTTGATTATCATAGTTATTATAGTTGGTTATAGTTGATTATCATAGTTATTATAGTTGGTTATAGTTGATTATCATAGTTATTATAGTTGGTTATAGATGATTATCATAGTTATTATAGTTAGTTGTAGTTGATTATCATAGTTATTATAGTTAGTTATAGTTGATTATCATAGTTATTATAGTTAGTTATAGTTGATTATCATAGTGATAAAGCATCATAGTTATTATAGTTGGTTGTAGATGATTATCATAGTTATTATAGTTAGTTATAGTTGATTATCATAGTTATTATAGTTAGTTATAGATGATTATCATAGTTATTATAGTTAGTTATAGTTGATTATCATAGTTATTATAGTTAGTTATAGTTGATTATCATAGTTATTATAGTTAGTTATAGTTGATTATCATAGTGATAAAGCATCATAGTTATTATAGTTAGTTATAGTTGATTATCATAGTGATAAAGCATCATAGTTATTATAGTTGGTTGTAGATGATTATCATAGTTATTATAGTTAGTTATATTTGATTATCATAGTTATTATAGTTAGTTATATTTGATTATCATAGTTATTATAGTTAGTTATATTTGATTATCATAGCTATTATAGTTAGTTATATTTGATTATCATAGTGTTTATAGTTAGTTATCATAGTTATTATGGTTAGTTATAGTTGATTATCATAGTTAAAGCATCATATGTATTATAGTTAGTTATAGTTGATTATCATAGTGATAAAGGATCATAGTTATTATAGTTGATTATCATAGTTATTATAGTTAGTTATGGTTGATTATCATAGTTATTATAGTTAGTTATAGTTGATTATCATAGTTATAGTTGATTATCATAGCTATTATAGTTGGTTATAGTTGATTATCATAGTTATTACAGTTAGTTATAGTTGATTATCATAGTTATTATAGTTAGTTATCATAGTTATTATAGTTAGTTATAGTTGATTATCATAGTTAAAGCATCATAGGTATTATAGTTAGTTATAGTTTGTTATCATAGTTATTATAGTTAGTTATAGTTGGTTATAGTTGATTATTATAGTTAGTTATAGTTGCTTATCATAGTGATAAAGCATCATAGTTATTATAGTTAGTTATAGTTGATTATTATAGTTAGTTATTATAGTTAGTTATAGTTGATTATCATAGTGATAAAGCATCATAGTTATTATAGTTAGTTATAGTTGATTATCATTGTTATTATAGTTAGTTATAGTTGATTATCATAGTTATAGTTGATTATCATTGTTATTATAGTTAGTTATAGTTGATTATCATAGTTATTATAGTTAGTTATAGTTGATTATCATAGTTATTATAGTTAGTTATAGTTGATTATCATAGTTATTATAGTTAGTTGTAGTTGATTATCATAGTGATAACGCATCATAGTTATTATAGTTAGTTATAGTTGATTATCATTGTTATTATAGTTAGTTATAGTTGATTATCATAGTTATTATAGTTAGTTATAGTTGATTATCAGTGTTTATAGTTAGTTATAGTTGATTATCATAGTTATTATAGTTTGTTATAAAATCAAATCAAATCAAATCAAATTGTATTTGTCACCTACACATGGTTAGCAGATGTTAATGCGAGTGTAGCGAAATGCTTGTGCTTCTAGTTCCGACAATGCAGTAATAACCAACAAGTAATCTAACCTAACAATTCCACAACTACTACCTTATACACACAAGTGTAAAGGGATAAAGAATATGTACATAAAGATATATGAATGAGTGAGGGTACAGAACGGCATAGGCAAGATGCAGTAGATGGTATAGTGTACAGTCTATACATATGAGATGAGTAATGTAGGGTATGTAAACATAAAAGTGCATAGTTTAAAGTGGCTAGTGATACATGTATTACATAAAGATGGCAAGATGCAGTAGATGATATAGAGTACAGTATATTCATATACATATGAGATGAGTAATGTAGGATATGTAAACATTATATTAAGTGGCATTGTTTAAAGTGGCTAGTGATACATTTTTACATAATTTCCATCAATTCCCATTATTAAAGTGGCTGGAGTTGAGTCAGTATGTTGGCAGCGGCCACTAAATGTTAGTGGTGGCTGTTTAACAGTCTGATAGCCTTGAGATAGAAGCTGTTTTTCAGTCTCTCGGTCCCCGCTTTGATGCACCTGTACTGACCTCGCCTTCTGGATGATAGCGGGGTGAACAGGCAGTGGCTCGGGTGGTTGTTGTCCTTGATGATCTTTATGGCCTTCCTGTGACATCGGGTGGTGTAGGTGACCTGGAGGGCAGGTAGTTTGCCCCCGGTGATGCGTTGTGCAGACCTCACTACCCTCTGGAGAGCCTTACGGTTGTGGGCGGAGCAGTTGCCGTACCAGGCGGTGATACAGCCCGACAGGATGCTCTCGATTGTGCATCTGTAGAAGTTTGTGAGTGCTTTTGGTGACAAGCCGAATTTCTTCAGCCTCCTGAGGCCTTCTTCACAACGCTGTCTGTGTGGGTGGACCAATTCAGTTTGTCCGTGATGTGTACACCGAGGAACTTAAAACTTTCCACCTTCTCCACTACTGTCCCGTCGATGTGGATAGGGGGGTGCTCCCTCTGCTGTTTCCTGAAGTCCACAATCATCTCCTTTGTTTTGTTGACGTTGAGTGTGACGTTATTTTCCTGACACCACACTCCGAGGGCCCTCACCTCCTCCCTGTAGGCCGTCTCGTCGTTGTTGGTAATCAAGCCTACCACTGTAGTGTCGTCCGCAAACTTGATGATTGAGTTGGAGGCGTGCATGGCCACGCAGTCGTGGGTGAACAGGGAGTACAGGAGAGGGCTCAGAACGCACCCTTGTGGGGCCCCAGTGTTGAGGATCAGCGGGGTGGAGATGTTGTTACCTACCCTCACCACCTGGGGGCGGCCCGTCAGGAAGTCCAGGACCCAGTTGCACAGGGCGGGGTCGAGACCCAGGGTCTCGAGCTTGATGACGAGTTTGGAGGGTACTATGGTGTTAAATGCTGAGCTGTAGTCGATGAACAGCATTCTCACATAGGTATTCCTCTTGTCCAGATGGGTTAGGGCAGTGTGCAGTGTGGTTGCGATTGCGTCGTCTGTGGACCTATTGGGTCGGTAAGCAAATTGGAGTGGGTCTAGGGTGTCAGGTAGGGTGGAGGTGATATGGTCCTTGACTAGTCTCTCAAAGCACTTCATGATGACGGAAGTGAGTGCTACGGGGCTGTAGTCGTTTAGCTCAGTTACCTTAGCTTTCTTGGGAACAGGAACAATGCTGGCCCTCTTGAAGCATGTGGGGACAGCAGACTGGGATAAGGATTGATTGAATATGTCCTTAAACACACCAGGCAGCTGGTCTGCGCATGCTCTGAGGACGCGGCTGGGAATGCCGTCTGGGCCTGCAGCCTTGCGAGGGTTAACACGTTTAAATGTTTCACTCACCTCGGCTGCAGTGAAGATTACTGATTACACCTTATAGTTGATTTTCATAGTGTTTATAGTTAGTTATCATAGTTATTATAGTCAGTTATAGTTGATTATCATAGTTAGTTATAATTAATTATCATAGTTAGTTATAGTTGATTATCATAGTTATTATAGTTAGTTATAGTTGATTATCATAGTTATTATAGTTAGTTATAGTTGATTATCATAGTTATAAAGATTCTCATCCAGCTGCTGCAATAGAGAACAAAGCCCACTCATTATATACATAATACATATTTACATTTCTAAGAATCTCATCCAGCTGCTGGGAGGAGAGAGACACACAGAGTCACATAGTCGTTGTATATAACAGTTACAAAACATAGAACTGTTGTAGGAAGGGGAGAGAGAGTGTCTGGAAGGGGAGAGAGTGTCTGGAGGGAGAGAGAGTGTCTGGAAGGGGAGAGAGAGTGTCTGGAGGGGGAGAGAGAGTGTCTGGAGGGGGAGAGAGAGTGTCTGGAGGGGGAGAGAGAGTGTCTGGAAGGGGAGAGATAGTGTCTGGAGGGGGAGAGAGTGTCTGGAGGGGGAGAGAGAGTCTGGAGGGGGAGAGAGTGTCTGGAGGGGGAGAGAGAGTGTCTGGAGGGGGAGAGAGAGAGTGTCTGGAGGGGGAGAGAGTGTCTGGAGGGGGAGAGAGAGTGTCTGGAGGGGGAGAGAGAGTGTCTGGAAGGGGAGAGAGTGTCTGGAGGGGGAGAGAGTGTCTGGAGGGGGAGAGAGTGTCTGGAGGGGGAGAGAGAGTGTCTGGAAGGGGAGAGAGAGTGTCTGGAGGGGGAGAGATAGTGTCTGGAAGGGGAGAGAGTGTCTGGAGGGGGAGAGAGAGTGTCTGGAAGGGGAGAGAGTGTCTGGAGGGGGAGAGAGTGTCTGGAGGGGGAGAGAGAGTGTCTGGAAGGGGAGAGAGAGTGTCCATAGAGAATCAAAAATGACACCTGATCACATCACAGCAGAGATAGTCCTGATTACACCTGATCACATCACAGCAGAGGTAGTCCTGATTACACCTGCTCACATCACAGCAGAGGTAGTCCTGATTACACCTGATCACATCACAGCAGAGATAGTCCTGATTACACCTGCTCACATCACAGCAGAGATAGTCCTGATTACACCTGCTCACATCACAGCAGCGATAGTCCTGATTACACCTGATCACATCACAGCAGAGATAGTCCTGATTACACCTGCTCACATCACAGCAGAGATAGTCCTGATTACACCTGATCACATCACAGCAGAGATAGTCCTGATTACACCTGCTCACATCACAGCAGAGATAGTCCTGATTACACCTGCTCACATCACAGCAGAGATAGTCCTGATTATACCTGATCACATCACAGCAGAGATAGTCCTGATTACACCTGATCACATCACAGCAGAGATAGTCCTGATTACACCTGATCACATCACAGCAGAGATTGTCCTGATTACACCTGATCACATCACAGCAGAGATAGTGCTGATTACACCTGATCACATCACAGCAGAGATTGTCCTGATTACACCTGATCACATCACAGCAGAGATAGTCCTGATTACACCTGATCACATCACAGCAGAGATAGTCCTGATTACACCTGCTCACATCACAGCAGAGATAGTCCTGATTACACCTGATCACATCACAGCAGAGATAGTCCTGATTACACCTGATCACATCACAGCAGAGATAGTCCTGATTACACCTGATCACATCACAGCAGAGATAGTGCTGATTACACCTGATCACATCACAGCAGCCTTGAGAAGCAGCAGAGAACCTTCGGTGTTCAGCGGGTCATTATTATGGGCACAGTGTGCTTTCTATACTATAGGTTTCTCCCCCAAATGGCACCCTATTCCCTATATAGTGCACTACTTTTGACCAGAGCCCATAGGAGTAGCGCACTATGTAGGGTATAGGGTGCCATTTGGGGGACAAACCAATAGTATAGAAAGCACAGGGTGCCCATAACAATGACCCGCTGCACACCAAATCCCTTCTCTCATTCTTTACGTCACTCCAAACCTCCCCTGGGAGGCAGGGTTAACACTGCACATACTGTGTGTGTGTCAGACAGAGATTGTGTGTGAGCGCACTCGCATGTGTGTGTATATATAGCTATGTGTTACTATTATATATATATATATGTGTGTGTGTGTGTGTGTGTGTGTGTGTGTGTGTGTGTGTGTGTGTGTGTGTGTGTGTGTGTGTGTGTGTGTGTGTGTGTGTGTGTGTGTGTGTGCACAGAGGAGAATGAAGCAGCAATTAGGCGTCTGTCTGTCAGAGAGTATGAAGAGCTGACACACACACACACATATAAAAGAGACTAGCGGATGACACAGATGGAAAGAATGCTGTGGATCAGATGAGAGAGAGAGAGAGAGAGAGAGAGAGAGAGAGAGAGAGAGAGAGAGAGAGAGAGAGAGAGAGAGAGAGAGAGAGAGAGAGAGAGAGAGATATCAGACCTATGCTCCTCCTGCCCACCCCATGCCTCCCACTCCTGCAAAGAGGGTCTCAACATGGAAATCACACATACGCCCAGGCTGTGTGAAGGCAAACAGGCCCAACCCCCACTCTTACACTAGCCCAAGCCAATGGCATGTACCAGATGCTCAGGAGGCTCTGCTCACACTTACTGATCTGAGGCCAAACCACACGGCTAACAACATTGGACACTTTATGGAACACAAAGCCTTCACTATCTCATCCTGGAATATTCAAGTCATGAGGTCATCTGCCTTTGGCCTAAAGAGCAGGAACCTGGACTTCACGAAAGAAATCGGAAATACAGACATTGTCATCCTACAAGAAACATGGTATAGAGGAGACGGACCCACTGGTTGCCCTCTAGGTTACAGAGCGCTGGTAGTCCCATCCACCAAACTACAGTACCAGGTGTGAAACAGGGAAGGGACTCAGGGGGTATGCTAATTTGCTATCGAGCAGACCTAACACACTCTATTAAACTAATCAAAACAGGAACATTTTACATTTGGCTAGAAATTCAAAAGGAAATGATCTTAACAGAGAAAAATGTCCTCCTGTGTGCTACCTATATCCCCCCACTTGGGGCGGCAGGTAGCCTAGTGGTTAGAGTGTTGGACTAGTAACAGAAAGGTTGCAAGATCGAATCCCTGAGCTGACAAGGTACAAATCTGTCGTTCTGCCCCTGAACAAGGCAGTTAACCCACTGTTGAATCATTGAAAATAAGAATTTGTTCTTAACTGACTTGCCTAGTTAAATAAAGGTAAAAAAAATATAACAAATAAAACTAGAATCCCCATACTTTAATGAAGACAGCTTCTCCATCCAAGAACCTGACACCGTCAGCACACAGGGGGACAAACACCTACCTGAGCCAAAGGAACTGGATAATATTAAGAAATGCTAAAGATGGAAGGAAAGTAGTGTGGAAACCTACCAAAAAACCATTAGGTAAATACAAATTCAATCCCTTTTAGACAACTTCCTGGACAAAACGTTTCACTGTAATAGTGAAGGTCTAAAATTGGCAGTAGAAAACCTAAACAGGATATTTGACCTCTCAGCTTCCCTATCAAATATAAAAATGTCAAACAGAAAACAGAAGAAAATTAACAACAATGACAAATGGTTTGATGAAGAATGCAAAAACTTAAGAAAGAAATTGAGAAACCTATCTAGCCAACATAGAGACACAGAAAACCTGAGCCTACGCCTTCACTATGGTGAATCACTAAAACAATACAGAAATACACTACGGAAGTAGAAGGAACAGCACGTCAGAAATCAGCTCAATGTAATTGAAGAATCCATAGACTCTAACCACTTCTGCAAAAATTGGAAAACACTAAACAAACAACAACAGGAAGAGTTATCTATCCAAAATGGAGATGTGTGGATAAACCACTTCTCCAATCTTTTTGGCCCTATAACAAAGAACAAACAGCAAAAACATATACATGATCAAAGACAAATCTTAGAATCAACTTTTAAATACAAACCCTCCAACCCCAAAAGACTTGTGGTGTTGATAGTATCCTCAATGAAATGATCAAATATACAGACCATAAATTCCAATTGGCTAAACTTAAACTCTTTAACATCGTCCTTAGCTCTGGCATCATTCCCCAATATTTGGAACCAAGGAGTGATCACCGCAAGCCACAAAAGTGGAGACAAATTTGACCCCAATAACTACTGTGGGATATGCGTCAACAGCAACCTTGGGAAAATCCTCTGCATTATTATTAACAGCAGACTCTTACATTTCTTCAGTGAAAAATAATGTACTGAGCAAATGTCACTGAACTCTAATTGACAAACGAACCAAAACAAAGGCAAAGTCTTCTCATACTTTGTTGATTTCAAAAAAATCTTTTTACTCAATTTGGCATGAGGGTCTGCTATACAAATTGATGGAATGTGGTGTTGGGGGACAAAACATACAATATTATAAAATCCATGCAGACAAACAACAAGTGTACGGTTAAAATTCGCAAAAAAAACACCATTGCCCTAGAGCCCACAACGATACAGACCTCGGCCTAAACATCAGCGCCACAGGTAACTTCCACAAAGCTGTGAACGAGCTGAGAGACAAGGCAAGAAGGGCCTTCTATGGCATCAAAAGGAACATAAAAGTTGACATACCAATTAGGATCTGGCAAAAAATACTTGAAACAGTTATAGAACCCATTGCCCTTCATGGTTGTGAGGTCTGGGGTCCGCTCACCAACCAAGAAAACACAAAATGGGACAAACACCAAATTGAGACTCCGCATGCAGAATTCTGAAAAATATCCTCTGTGTACAACGTAAAAGACCAAATAATGTATGCAGAGCAGAATTAGGCCAACACCCGCTAATAATCAAAATCCAGATAAGAGCCGATCAATTCTACAACCACCTAAAAGGAAGCGATTCCCAAACCTTCCATAACAAAGCCATCACCTACAGAGAGATGAACCTGGAGAAGAGTCCCCTAAGCAAGCTGGTCCTGGTGCTCTGTTCACAATCATAAACATACCCCACAGAGCCCCAGGACGGACGGACGGACGGACGGACGGACAGACAGACAGACAGACAGACAGACAGACAGACAGACAGACAGACAGACAGACAGACAGACAGACAGACAGAGACAGAGACAGAGAGAGACAGAGAGAGAGAGAGAGAGACAGAGAGAGAGACAGAGAGAGACAGAGAGAGAGACAGAGAGAGAGACAGAGAGAGAGACAGAGAGAGAGACAGAGAGACAGAGAGAGAGAGACAGAGAGAGAGACAGAGACAGAGAGAGACAGAGAGAGAGACAGAGAGAGACAGAGAGCGAGACACAGAGAGAGAGAGAGAGAGACACAGAGAGAGAGAGAGAGACACAGAGAGAGA
>NW_024057806.1:40000-70000 GCF_016432855.1 Salvelinus namaycush | reverse complement strand
ACCCTAACCTTAATCTCCTAACCCTAACTCCTAGCCTAGCTAACGTTAGCAAGCTAGCTGACAAGGTAAAAATCTGTCGTTCTGCCCCTGAACAAGGCAGTTAACCCACTGTTCCTAGGCCATCATTGTAAATACGAATTTGTTCTTAACTGACTTGCCTAGTTAAATAAAGGTTAAATAAAAAATAAAATAAATACATTTTGCAATATTCGTAACATATTGTATGTTTTGAAAATTCATAACATATAATACGAAATGGATGATGGACAACCACAAATGAATACATACCATATGAAATAAAACATATCATATTAAATGGAGTACACAATAATATGAAATGCTCTGAGACCAGGTTCAGATAAACCTGTAATACATTAACATATATCTCCCTACCTGTGTATAGTCTAGTATATGTTGGTGTCTCTGTTTGGCGGTGGCGACCTCTGTGTCCGTGATGGCCTCTCGCAGGGCCTGCTGGGTAATAAGTGCATCCAGGTCCAAGACAGACGACATGCGGCAGTACAGACTCATGCACTTCTCCTTGTATGCACTGAAATGGGCTGGAGAGAGAAATACATACATAGGAATATATACTGAACTAAAATATAAACACAACTTGAGCTGAAATAAAATGCAAAGGAAAGGGGGATACCTAGTCAGTTGTACATTCAACTGAAATGTGTCTTTTAACCCAACCCCTCTGAATCAGAGAGGTGCGGGGGGCTGCCATAATCAACATCCACGTCTTCGGCGCCCGGGGAACACTGCCTAGATCCCAGACATTTTGCATATGTACAAAAAGCTTATTTCTGTCAAATGTTTGTTCACACATTTGTTTACATCCCTGTTAGCGAGCATTTCTCCTTTGCCAAGATAATGCATCCACCTGACAGGTGTGGCATATCAAGAAGCTGATTAAACAGCATGATCCTTACACAGGGACAGTAAAAGGCCACTCTAAATTGTGCAGTTTTGTCACACAATGCCACAGATGTGAGGGAGTGTGCAATTGGCATGCTGATTGCAGGAATGTCCACCAGAGCTGTTGCCAGATAATTGAATGTTAATTTCTCTACCATAAGTCACGTCCAATTTAATTTTAGAGAATTTGTCAGTACGTCAAACCGGCCTCACAACCGCAGACCACGTGTAACCATGCAAGCCCAGGACCTCCACATCCGGCTTCTTCACCTGCGAGATGTTTTGAGACCAGCCATCTGGACAGCTGATGAAACTGAGGAGTATTTCTGTCTGTAATAAAGCCCTTTTGTGGGGAAAAACTCGTTCTGATTGGCTGTGCCTGGCTCCCAAGTGGGTGGGCCTATGCCCTCCCAGGTCCACCCATGGCTGTGCCCCTGACCAGTCATGTGAAATCTATAGATTAGGGCCTAATATTTCAATTGATTGATTTACTTATTATATCAACTGTAACTCAGTAAAAGCATTGAAATTGTTGCATGTTGCGTTTATATTTTTGTTCAGTATATATCAGAATGTCATGTTAACACTGTATAACAAGACATATAGGCTGATAAACATCTCCTCCTCCGCAGAAGTAGACTGGAGCGATTGCTATGATTGTGTTACTAAATTCTGTATTTTATGCTGCATTTGTCAACACATTTGTAAGAGACAGCGGCCTCAATGGGACCCTGAATAAATAAAGGTTTAATAAAATACATAAATATTATCCGAATATTATCAGTGTATAACAAGACAGTACTACTACTCTCTGGGACTAGTCTGGCTCTTTGGGGGGTCAGAGGTCGGATCAGCATGGCACTGTGGTACTCTGGAGCCCTCAGACAGAATTACTTAAAGTGTCCCTAGGGAATAGAGAGGAACAGAGAGGAATCTGTGGAATCTACAAAAACTGAACTAACAGAGAGAGAGGAACAGAGGCGAACAGAGAGAGAGGAACAGAGGCGAACAGAGAGAGAAAGAGAGAGAGAGAGACACAGAGAGGGAGACACAGAGAGAGAGACACATATAGAGAGGAACAAAGGCTAACAAAGAGAGAGAGAGAGACAGAAAGACACAGAGAGAGAGGCATATAGAGAGGAACAAAGGCTAACAAAGAGAGAGAGAGAGAGAGAGAGAGAGCGAGCGAGAGATAGAGAGCGAGAGACAGAGAGAGAGAGAGATATTTGATATATACACAGGGATAGCGAACGGAGAGATGGGTGAAAATCCATGTTTTAACAAGACGAGGTGGTTAACAGAAAGCAGTGGTCAGTGTAGACGTACCCAGCTCAAACATTTGTAGAGGGAGGTTGAGGAAGCCGGAGTGTGGTGTGTAGGGGTTGCTCTGTCCGGGAGCGGTACACACATCATCAGCTGCCGGCAGCAGCAGCAGAAAGGAAACATTATGACCCAGCTCCAACACCTCATGAGTGTAGATACGGAAGTGCTTGGCCTGCAATCAGACAATTAGACACACAGTGAGAATAAGAACAGGACCACACACAGTCAGAATAAGAACAGGACCACACACAGTCAGAATAAGAACAGGACCACACAGTCAGAATAAGAACAGGACCACACAGTCAGAATAAGAACAGGACCACACAGTCAGAATAAGAACAGGACCACACACACAGCCAGAATAAGAACAGGACCACACACAGTCAGAATAAGAACAGGACCACACACAGTCAGAATAAGAACAGGACCACACACAGTCAGAATAAGAACAGGACCACACACAGTCAGAATAAGAACAGGACCACACACAGTCAGAATAAGAACAGGACCACACACAGTCAGAATAAGAACAGGACCACACACAGTCAGAATAAGAACAGGACCACACACAGTCAGAATAAGAACAGGACCACACACAGTCAGAATAAGAACAGGACCACACACAGTCAGAATAAGAACAGGACCACACACAGTGAGAATAAGAACAGGACCACACAGTCAGAATAAGAACAGGACCACACACAGTCAGAATAAGAACAGGACCACAGATAGTGAGAATAAGAACAGGACGACACACAGTCAGAATAAGAACAGGACCACACACAGTCAGAATAAGAACAGGACCACACACAGTCAGAATAAGAACAGGACCACACACAGTCAGAATAAGAACAGGACCACACACAGTCAGAATAAGAACAGGACCACACAGCGAGAATAAGAACAGGACCACACAGCGAGAATAAGAACAGGACCACACACAGTGAGAATAAGAACAGGACCACACACAGTCAGAATAAGAACAGGACCACACACAGTGAGAATAAGAACAGGACCACACACAGTGAGAATAAGAACAGGACCACACACAGTCAGAATAAGAACAGGACCACACAGTGAGAATAAGAACAGGACCACACACAGTGAGAATAAGAACAGGACCACACAAAGTGAGAATAAGAACAGGACCACACACAGTAAGAATAAGAACAGGACCACACACAGTGAGAATAAGAACAGGAACACACATAGTGAGAATAAGAACAGGACCACACACAGTGAGAATAAGAACAGGAACACACATAGTGAGAATAAGAACAGGAACACACAGTGAGAATAAGAACATGACCACACACAGTCAGAATGAGAAAAGGACCACACACAGTCAGAATAAGAACAGGACCACACACAGTCAGAATAAGAACAGGACCACACATAGTCAGAATAAGAACAGGACCACACACAGTAGGAATAAGAACAGGACCACACACAGTCAGAATAAGAACAGGACCACACACAGTCAGAATAAGAACAGGACCACACACAGCCAGAATAAGAACAGGACCACACAGTCAGAATAAGAACAGGACCACAGATAGTGAGAATAAGAACAGGACCACACACAGTCAGAATAAGAACAGGACCACAGATAGTGAGAATAAGAACAGGACCACACACAGTGAGAATAAGAACAGGACCACAGATAGTGAGAATAAGAACAGGACCACACAGTCAGAATAAGAACAGGACCACAGATAGTGAGAATAAGAACAGGACGACACACAGTCAGAATAAGAACAGGACCACACAGTCAGAATAAGAACAGGACCACACATTGTGAGAATAAGAACAGGACCACACAGTCAGAATAAGAACAGGACCACACAGTCAGAATAAGAACAGGACCACACATTGTGAGAATAAGAACAGGACCACAGATAGTGAGAATAAGAACAGGACCACACAGTCAGAATAAGAACAGGACCACACACAGTGAGAATAAGAACAGGAACACACAGTCAGAATAAGAACAGGACCACACACAGTGAGAATAAGAACAGGAACACACAGTCAGAATGAGAACAGGACCACACAGAGTCATGCAAGCAGGCGCACACGTGTACGTATGCAGGCCGGCAGGCACACGCAAACACAGACACACTCACTCTCTAGGGCAGAACGCCATGCTATTTGTATTTATTATGGGTCCACATTAGTTTCTGCCAAGGCAGCTGCTACTCTTCCTGGGGTTTATTATGGATCCCCATTAGTTTCTGCCAAGGCAGCTGCTACTCTTCCTGGGGTTTATTATGGATCCCCATTAGTTTCTGCCAAGGCAGCTGCTACTCTTCCTGGGGTTTATTATGGATCCCCATTAGTTTCTGCCAAGGCAGCAGCTACTCTTCCTGGGGTTTATTATGGATCCCCATTAGTTTCTGCCAAGGCAGCAGCTACTCTTCCTGGGGTTTATTGTGGATCCCCATTAGTTTCTGCCAAGGCAGCAGCTACTCTTTCTGGGGTTTATTATGGATCCCCATTAGTTCCTGCCAAGGCAGCAGCTACTCTTCCTGGGGTTTATTATGGATCCCCATTAGTTCCTGTCAAGGCAGCAGCTACTCTTCCTGGGGTTTATTATGGATCCCCATTAGTTTCTGCCAAGGCAGCAGCTACTCTTCCTGGGGTTTATTATGGATCCCCATTCGTTTCTGCCAAGCCAGCAGCTACTCTTCCTGGGGTTTATTGTGGATCCCCATTAGTTTCTGCCAAGGCAGCAGCTACTCTTCCTGGGGTTTATTATGGATCCCGATTAGTTCCTGCCAAGGCAGCAGCTACTCTTCCTGGGGTTTATTATGGACCCCCATTAGTTTCTGCCAAGGCAGCAGCTACTCTTCCTGGGGTTTATTATGGATCCCCATTAGTTTCTGCCAAGGCAGCAGCTACTCTTCCTGGGGTTTATTATGGATCCCCATTAGTTTCTGCCAAGGCAGCAGCTACTCTTCCTGGGGTTTATTATGGATCCCCATTAGTTTCTGCCAAGGCAGCAGCTACTCTTCCTGGGGTTTATTATGGACCCCCATTCGTTTCTGCCAAGGCAGCAGCTACTCTTCCTGGGGTTTATTATGGACCCCCATTAGTTTCTGCCAAGGCTGCAGCTACTCTTCCTGGGGTTTATTATGGATCCCCATTAGTTTCTGCCAAGGCAGCAACTACTCTTCCTGGGGTTTATTATGGATCCCCATTAGTTCCTGCCAAGGCAGCAGCTACTCTTCCTGGGGTTTATTATGGATCCCCATTAGTTTCTGCCAAGGCAGCAGCTACTCTTCCTGGGGTTTATTATGGACCCCCATTAGTTTCTGCCAAGGCAGCAGCTACTCTTCCTGGGGTTTATTATGGATCCCCATTAGTTTCTGACAAGGCAGCAGCTACTCTTCCTGGGGTTTATTATGGACCCCCATTAGTTTCTGCCAAGGCAACAGCTACTCTTCCTGGGGTTTATTATGGATCCCCATTAGTTTCTGCCAAGGCAGCAGTTACTCTTCCTGGGGTTTATTATGGATCCCCATTAGTTCCTGCCAAGGCAGCAGCTACTCTTCCTGGGGTTTATTATGGATCCCCATTAGTTTCTGCCAAGGCAGCAGCAACTTTTCCTGGGGTTTATTATGGATCCCCATTAGTTTCTGCCAAGGCAGCTGCAACTCTTCCTGGGGTTTATTATGGACCCCCATTAGTTTCTGCCAAGGCAGCAGCTACTCTTAATGGGGTTTATTATGGATCCCCACTAGTTTCTGCCAAGGCAGCAGCTATTCTTCCCGGGGGTTATTATGGATCCCCATTAGTTTCTGCCAAGGCAGCAGCTACTCTTCCTGGGGTTTATTATGGATCCCCATTAGTTTCTGCCAAAGCAGCAGCTACTCTTCCTGGGGTTTATTATGGATCCCCATTAGTTTCTGCCAAGGCAGCAGCTACTCTTCCTGGGGTTTATTATGGACCCCCATTAGTTTCTGCCAAGGCTGCAGCTACTCTTCCTGGGGTTTATTATGGATCCCCATTAGTTTCTGCCAAGGCAGCAACTACTCTTCCTGGGGTTTATTATGGATCCCCATTAGTTCCTGCCAAGGCAGCAGCTACTCTTCCTGGGGTTTATTATGGATCCCCATTAGTTTCTGCCAAGGCAGCTGCTACTCTTCCTGGGGTTTATTATGGACCCCCATTAGTTTCTGCCAAGGCAGCAGCTACTCTTCCTGGGGTTTATTATGGATCCCCATTAGTTTCTGCCAAGGCAGCAGCTACTCTTCCTGGGGTTTATTATGGACCCCCATTAGTTTCTGCCAAGGCAGCAGCTACTCTTCCTGGGGTTTATTATGGATCCCCATTAGTTTCTGCCAAGGCAGCAGTTACTCTTCCTGGGGTTTATTATGGATCCCCATTAGTTCCTGCCAAGGCAGCAGCTACTCTTCCTGGGGTTTATTATGGATCCCCATTAGTTTCTGCCAAGGCAGCAGCAACTTTTCCTGGGGTTTATTATGGATCCCCATTAGTTTCTGCCAAGTTAGCTGCAACTCTTCCTGGGGTTTATTATGGACCCCCATTAGTTTCTGCCAAGGCAGCAGCTACTCTTAATGGGGTTTATTATGGATCCCCACTAGTTTCTGCCAAGGCAGCAGCTATTCTTCCCGGGGGTTATTATGGATCCCCATTAGTTTCTGCCAAGGCAGCAGCTACTCTTCCTGGGGTTTACTATGGATCCCCATTAGTTTCTGCCAAAGCAGCAGCTACTCTTCCTGGGGTTTATTATGGATCCCCATTAGTTTCTGCCAAGGCAGCAGCTACTCTTCCTGTGGTTTATTATGGACCCCCATTAGTTTCTGCCAAGGCTGCAGCTACTCTTCCTGGGGTTTATTATGGATCCCCATTAGTTTCTGCCAAGGCAGCAACTACTCTTCCTGGGGTTTATTATGGATCCCCATTAGTTCCTGCCAAGGCAGCAGCTACTCTTCCTGGGATTTATTATGGATCCCCATTAGTTTCTGCCAAGGCAGCTGCTACTCTTCCTGGGGTTTATTATGGACCCCCATTAGTTTCTGCCAAGGCAGCAGCTACTCTTCCTGGGGTTTATTATGGATCCCCATTAGTTTCTGCCAAGGCAGCAGCTACTCTTCCTGGGGTTTATTATGGACCCCCATTAGTTTCTGCCAAGGCAGCAGCTACTCTTCCTGGGGTTTATTATGGATCCCCATTAGTTTCTGCCAAGGCAGCAGTTACTCTTCCTGGGGTTTATTATGGATCCCCATTAGTTCCTGCCAAGGCAGCAGCTACTCTTCCTGGGGTTTATTATGGATCCCCATTAGTTTCTGCCAAGGCAGCAGCAACTTTTCCTGGGGTTTATTATGGATCCCCATTAGTTTCTGCCAAGGCAGCTGCTACTCTTCCTGGGGTTTATTATGGACCCCCATTAGTTTCTGCCAAGGCAGCAGCTACTCTTAATGGGGTTTATTATGGATCCCCACTAGTTTCTGCCAAGGCAGCAGCTATTCTTCCCGGGGGTTATTATGGATCCCCATTAGTTTCTGCCAAGGCAGCAGCTACTCTTCCTGGGGTTTATTATGGATCCCCATTAGTTTCTGCCAAAGCAGCAGCTACTCTTCCTGGGGTTTATTATGGATCCCCATTAGTTTCTGCCCAGGCAGCAGCTACTCTTCCTGGGGTTTATTATGGATCCCCATTAGCTTCTGCCAAGGCAGCAGCTACTCTTCCTGGGGTTTATTATGGATCCCCATTAGTTTCTGCCAAGGCAGCAGCTACTCTTCCTGGGGTTTATTATGGATCCCCATTAGTTCCTGCCAAGGCAGCAGCTACTCTTCCTGGGGTTTATTATGGATCCCCATTAGTTTCTGCCAAGGCAGCAGCTACTCTTCCTGGGGTTTATTATGGATCCCTATTAGTTTCTGCCAAGGCAGCAGCTACTCTTCCTGGGGTTTATTATGGATCCCCATTAGTTCCTGTCAAGGCAGCAGCTACTCTTCCTGGGGTTTATTATGGATCCCCATTAGTTTCTGCCAAGGCAGCAGCTACTCTTCCTGGGGTTTATTATGGATCCCCATTAGTTCCTGCCAAGGCAGCAGCTACTCTTCCTGGGGTTTATTATGGATCCCCATTAGTTTCTGCCAAGGCAGCAGCTAATCTTCCTGGGGTTTATTATGGATCCCCATTAGTTTCTGCCAAGGCAGCAGCTACTCTTCCTGGGGTTTATTATGGACCCCCATTAGTTTCTGCCAAGGCTGCAGCTACTCTTCCTGGGGTTTATTATGGATCCCCATTAGTTTCTGCCAAGGCAGCAACTACTCTTCCTGGGGTTTATTATGGATCCCCATTAGTTCCTGCCAAGGCAGCAGCTACTCTTCCTGGGGTTTATTATGGATCCCCATTAGTTTCTGCCAAGGCAGCTGCTACTCTTCCTGGGGTTTATTATGGACCCCCATTAGTTTCTGCCAAGGCAGCAGCTACTCTTCCTGGGGTTTATTATGGATCCCCATTAGTTTCTGCCAAGGCAGCAGCTACTCTTCCTGGGGTTTATTATGGATCCCCATTAGTTTCTGCCAAAGCAGCAGCTACTTTTCCTGGGGTTTATTATGGATCCCCATTAGTTTCTGCCCAGGCAGCAGCTACTCTTCCTGGGGTTTATTATGGATCCCCATTAGCTTCTGCCAAGGCAGCAGCTACTCTTCCTGGGGTTTATTATGGATCCCCATTAGTTTCTGCCAAGGCAGCAGCTACTCTTCCTGGAGTTTATTATGGATCCCCATTAGTTCCTGCCAAGGCAGCAGCTACTCTTCCTGGGGTTTATTATGGATCCCCATTAGTTTCTGCCAAGGCAGCAGCTACTCTTCCTGGGGTTTATTATGGATCCCTATTAGTTTCTGCCAAGGCAGCAGCTACTCTTCCTGGGGTTTATTATGGATCCCCATTAGTTCCTGTCAAGGCAGCAGCTACTCTTCCTGGGGTTTATTATGGATCCCCATTAGTTTCTGCCAAGGCAGCAGCTACTCTTCCTGGGGTTTATTATGGATCCCCATTAGTTCCTGCCAAGGCAGCAGCTACTCTTCCTGGGGTTTATTATGGATCCCCATTAGTTTCTGCCAAGGCAGCTGCTACTCTTCCTGGGGTTTATTATGGACCCCCATTAGTTTCTGCCAAGGCAGCAGCTACTCTTCCTGGGGTTTATTATGGATCCCCATTAGTTTCTGCCAAGGCAGCAGCTACTCTTTCTGGGGTTTATTATGGACCCCCATTAGTTTCTGCCAAGGCAGCAGCTACTCTTCCTGGGGTTAATTATGGATCCCCATTAGTTCCTGTCAAGGCAGCTGCTACTCTTCCTGGGGTTTATTATGGATCCCCATTAGTTTCTGCCAAGGCAGCAGCTACTCTTCCTGGAGTTTATTATGGATCCCCATTAGTTTCTGCCAAGGCAGCAGCTACTCTTCCTGGGGTTTATTATGGATCCCCATTAGTTTCTGCCAAAGCAGCAGCTACTCTTCCTGGGGTTTATTATGGATCCCCATTAGTTCCTGCCAAGGCAGCAGCTACTCTTCCTGGGGTTTATTATGGATCCCCGTTAGTTCCTGTCAAGGCAGCAGCTACTCTTCCTGGGGTTTATTATGGATCCCCATTAGTTTCTGCCAAGGCAGCAGCTACTCTTCCTGGGGTTTATTATGGATCCCCATTAGTTCCTGCCAAGGCAGCAGCTACTCTTCCTGTGGTTTATTATGGATCCCCATTAGTTTCTGCCAAGGCAGCTGCTACTCTTCCTGGGGTTTATTATGGACCCCCATTAGTTTCTGCCAAGGCAGCAGCTACTCTTCCTGGGGTTTATTATGGATCCCCATTAGTTTCTGCCAAGGCAGCAGCTACTCTTTCTGGGGTTTATTATGAACCCCCATTAGTTTCTGCCAAGGCAGCAGCTACTCTTCCTGGGGTTTATTATGGATCCCCATTAGTTCCTGTCAAGGCAGCAGCTACTCTTCCTGGGGTTTATTATGGATCCCCTTTCGTTTCTGCCAAGGCAGCAGCTACTCTTCCTGGGGTTTATTATGGATCCCCATTAGTTTCTGCCAAGGCAACAGCTACTCTTCCTGGGGTTTATTATGGATCCCCATTAGTTTCTGCCAAGGCAGCAGCTACTGTTCCTGGGGTTTATTATGGACCCCCATTAGTTTCTGCCAAGGCAGCAGCTACTCTTCCTGGGGTTTATTATGGATCCCCATTAGTTTCTGCCAAGGCAGCAGCTACTCTTCCTGGGGTTTATTATGGATCCCCATTAGTTTCTGCCAAGGCAGCAGCTACTCTTCCTGGGGTTTATTATGGATCCCCATTAGTTTCTGCCAAGGCAGCTGCTACTCTTCCTGGGGTTTATTATGGATCCCCATTAGTTTCTGCCAAGGCAGCTGCTACTCTTCCTGGGGTTTATTATGGACCCCCATTCGTTTCTGCCAAGGCAGCAGCTACTCTTCCTGGGGTTTATTATGGACCCCCATTAGTTTCTGCCAAGGCAGCAGCTATTCTTCCTGGGGTTTATTATGGATCCCCATTAGTTTCTTCCAAGGCAGCAGCTACTCTTCCTGGGGTTTATTATGGATCCCAATTAGTTTCTGCCAAAGCAGCAGCTACTCTTCCTGGTGTTTATTATGGATCCCCATTAGTTTCTGCCAAGGCAGCAGCTACTCTTCCTGGGGTTTATTATGGATCCCCATTAGCTCCTGCCAAGGCAGCAGCTACTCTTCCTGGGGTTTATTATGGATCCCCATTAGTTTCTGCCAAGGCAGCTGCTACTCTTCCTGGGGTTTATTATGGACCCCCATTAGTTTCTGCCAAGGCAGCAGCTACTCTTCCTGGGGTTTATTATGGATCCCCATTAGTTTCTGCCAAGGCAGCAGCTACTCTTCCTGGGGTTTATTATGGATCCCCGTTAGTTTCTGCCAAGGCAGCAGCTACTCTTCCTGGGGTTTATTATGGATCCCCATTAGTTTCTGCCAAGGCAGCAGCTACTCTTCCTGGGGTTTATTATGGATCCCCATTAGTTTCTGCCAAGGCAGCAGCTACTCTTCCTGGGGTTTATTATGGATCCCCATTAGTTTCTGTTAAGGCAGCAGCTACTCTTCCTGGGGTTAATTATGGATCCCCATTAGTTCCTGCCAAGGCAGCAGCTACTCTTCCTGGGGTCCAGCAAAATTAAGACAGTTATACAATTTTCATACCAGTACAACACATTCACAACAGATTTCAGAACACATTTGGTATGACTCAGCAAAGCAACATTTCAGCTCTACAATCATTCTGGTGCCAGAATAGAACATTCTGTCAGTGAAAAAATGTTATAGACATTCTGTACGTACATTTTTTGGGAGAAAATAAATATGTTCAGTTGTTTAGGAACGTCAGAAGTAGAGAGCTGAGGCAAGCTATGTGTGGTGCACTACTTGTGACCAGGGCCCACAGATCTCTGGTCCAAAGTAGTGCTCTTTATCGGGAAATGGGTGCCATTTTGGGACACAGCCAGTGAGACACTCAGGGAGATAGATGGCTTTAAAACGGGGCGCCTGGGGAAGCTGATGTGTGTTGTTAACAACTCTGAGCAAAGAGCAGAGTGTTCAGCGGTAGAGAGAAGATAAAAAAGAAAAAAGAAACATCAACTATTCATTGATGCGAAAGTCCGGACCATCAACCATCCAATATGGCTCCTGTCAGCGCCTGATGAGAGATGGCTTGTACCCGTCTGCGCCTGAGCTACTGGCACCAGAAAATGGAACCATATCACACCTATTCTAGCTTCTCTACACTGGCTACCAGTCAGAATAGAATAGATTTGAAAATGTTATTAATCACGTTTAAGGCTTGTTTTAGCCCCATGCTATATCTCTGACCTTTCATCTCCCTACGAGTCAGGACACAGCCTGAGATCCTCTGGCAGGGCACTGCTAACCGTTCCAAAGTCTAGGTTGAAAACTGAAGGAGACCGGGCATTTGTCATTAGGGCCCCTAGAGATTGGAACGGTCTGCCAGAGGAGATCAGGCTAGCAGATACAGTGCCTCTTTTTAAATCCCTGCTGAAAACACACTTTTATAAAGAGGCTTTTAATGTATGACTTCACTGCAGGCAGCCTAGCGGTTGGAGCGTTGGTCTAGTAACCGAGGCGACAAGATGAAAGATCTGTCATTGTCCTCCTGTCTATGTTTCTTTATTTTATTTTATAATGCAAAACAATTTGTAACTTGTATTGTAAAGCGCAATACAAATTAAGTTATTATTACTACTGTAGAGACATATTAGGGTATGTGAGTGTGTGTGAGTGTGTGATTGTGTACCTGGTGCAGAGGTAGGTTGATGAGTTTCAGCAGGGCCTTGAGGGCAGTCTGTAGCTCGTAGTAGAGCAATGGTGTGTTACTGTCTGTCGTTTGATCCACTCCCTCCCTCTCTCCCTCCGTTCTCTCCTTCTCTCCATCCTCTATGTTTGACAGCCTCTGCAGCCAGTCCCACTCCTCCCTGAGAGAGAGAGACAGAGACAGAGAGAGAAAAAGAGAAAGAGGGGAGTTTGAGAGAGAAAGCGAGTGAGAAGAAAAACACTTAATGTTAGCAGGAATAAGATGACAGACTCTTAGTTGTTGTGATGGTTCAGTGTCTCGGCCCTGAACTAGCAGCAGACTAGTGACAACATCGTAATGGCCTTAGACTCTGAAGGCTGATACCACGCACAAATAGTCTGTGTCACTATGTCTCCATCGGTCGGTGTGTGTGTGTATGTGTATGTGTATGTGTGTGTGTGTGTGTGTGTGTGTGTGTGTGTGTGTGTGTGTGTATATGTGTGTGTGTATGTATGTGTGTATATGTGTGTGTGTATGTATGTATGTATGTATGTGTGTGTGTGTGTGTGTGTGTGTGTGTGTGTGTGTGTGTGTGTGTGTGTGTGTGTGTGTGTGTGTGTGTGTATGGAACGTTGTTTGTTCCAGGGAATGACCCTGTGCGTGGGCTCTGCCTCGGACCCCTGTTGTGCTCTGTGGTCCGATCTGTGGAAATACTTAGTAAATGACCTCTTCTACTGCCCCTGGACGGGTGTGTGTGTGTGAGTGAGTGTGTGTGTACTCTTCTTTGCCAGAATCAGTGACTGTATGTCTGCCTGTCTATATCCCTCTTCACCTGAAACTGAGAACATGTGTGTGAATGTGTATGTGTGTGTGTGTCTGTGTGCTTCTGTGTAACTGTCCCAGTGTGTGTGTGCCTTATAATACTCCCTGTGTCCAGCCAACCACTGAGGTCACCTCTTCCACCTCAGACCAATGTCAACAAACAACTCATTTACACAACACACACACACACACACACACACACACACACACACACACACACACACACACACACACACACACACACACACACACACACACACACACACACACACACACACACACACACACACACACACACACACTCAAACTCTGTTTCACCTGTAGAGAGAAACTCAACATCTCTCTATTTCACCTCTATCATCTCATACTGTTCTCTCCTCTCCCCTCATCCCTCTCTCTCTCCTTTCTCTCTCATGAAATCAATAACTTGCTAACATCAGATAACATTCATATATTAGCCATTTCTGAGACTCACTTAGATAATTATTTTGATGATACAAGCAGTAGCAATACAAGTATATAACATCTATAGAAGAGACAGAAATGCTTATGGGGGAGGTGTTGCTGTATATATTCAGAGCCATATCACTGTAATGCTTAGAGAAGATCTTATGTCAAGTGTTATTGAAGTGTTGTGGTTGCAGGTTCACCTGACACATCTAAAGCCTTTTCTTTTGGGGTGTTGCTATGGGCCACCAAGTACTAACAGTCAGTATCTATATAATATGTGTGAAATGCTTGATAGTGTATGTGATGTAAACAGAGAGGTCTACTTTCTTGGGGACCTGAATATTGACTGGTTTTCATCAAGCTGTCCGCTCAAGAGGAAGCTTCTCACTGTAACCAGTGCCTGTAACCTGGTTCAGGTTATTAATCAACCTACCAGTGTGTTTACAAACACTACAGGAACAAGATCATCCACATGTATTGATCTCCTTTTAACTAATACTGTAGAACTTTGTTCTAAAGCTGTATCCGTACCCATTGGATGCAGTGATCACAATATAGTGGTTATATCCAGGACAGCTGGGCCTAAAATAGTGTATAAAATAGTGTATAAAATAGTGTAACATACAAATGATTTTGCTGTGACTCTCATGTGGATGTTGTTAAAAATATTTGTTGGTCTGATGTGATTTATAAGGAGCATCCAGACGCTGCACTTGATGAATTTATGAAATTGCTTCTTCCAATTATTGATAAACATGCACCTGTTAAGACTGTTAGAACTGTTAAGGCTCCATGGATTGACGAGGAAATTAAAAACTGTATGGTTGAAAGAGATGGGCCAAAAGGACTGGCTAATAAGTCTGGCTGCACATCTGGCTGGCTGACTTAATGCAAATTGAGAAATTATGTGACGAGAGGGAAGCCAAAGTAATTATGCTACCCAAGAGTGGTAAAGCGGCCTTTACTGGTTCTAACAGTAGATGTATCAGCTTGCTGCCAGCTCTTAGCAAACTGTTGGAAAAAATTGTGTTTGATCAAATACAATGTTATTTCTCTGTAAACAAATTAACATCAGACTTTCAGCGTGCTTATAGAGAAGGGCACTCAACATGTACTGCACTGACACAAATGACTGATGATTGGTTGAAAGAAACTGTTAGATTTCAGTGCAGCCTTTGATATTATTGACCATAACCTGTTGTTGAAAACACGTACTGTATATGTTATGGCTTTTCAACCTCTGCCATATTGCGGACTCAGAGCTATCTATCTAATAGAATTCAAAGGTTTTTCTTGAATGGAAACTTCTCTAATGTCAAACATGTAAATTGTGGTGTACTGCTGGGCAGCTCTCTTGGTCCTCTACTCTTTTCTATTTTTACCAATGACCTGCCACTGGCATTAAACATAGCATCTGTGTCCATGTATGCTGATGATTCAACCATATATGCATCAGCAACCACAGCTAATGAAGTGACTGAAACACGTAACAAAGAGTTGCAGTCTGTTTTGGAATGGCTGGCCAGTAATAAACTGGTCCTGAACATCTCTAAAACTAAGAGTATTGTATTAGGGTACAAATCATTCCCTAAGTTCTAGACCTCAGCTGAATCTGGTAATGAATGGTGTGGCTGTTGAACAAGTTGAGGAGACTAAATTACTTGGCGTTACCTTAGATTGTAAACTGTCATGGTCAAAACATATAGATCCAACGGTTGTAAATATGGGGGGAGGTCTGTCCGTAATAAAGAGATGCTCTGATTTTTTGGCATCACACTCCAAAAAGCAGGCTCTAGTTGAATCTAATCTTGATTATTGTCCAATCGTGTGGTCCAGTGCTGCAAGGAAAGACCTAGTTAAGCTGCAGCTGGCCCCGAACAGAGCAGCACGTCTTGCTCTTCATTGTAACCAGAGGGCTGATATAAATACTATGCATGTCAGTCTCTCTTGGCTAAGAGTTGAGGAGAGACTGACTGCATCACTTCTTCTTTTTATAAGAAACATTAACCTCTTAGTATCGTACCCCGTATCTAATTGCCTGTAGCAAGGATATGCATATTCTTGATACCATTTGAAAGGAAACACTTTGAAGTTTGTGGAAATGTGAAATTGATGTATGAGAATATAACACATTCGATCTGGTAAAAGATAATACAAACAAAAATAACTGTGTTTTTTTGTTTCATCATCATTGAAATGCGAGAGAAAGGCCATACTTTCAGATAGGAGTCTAGGTGTAATTTAGATTTTGGCCACCAGATGGCAGCCGTGTGTGTGCAAAGCTTCAGACTGATCCAGTGAAGAATTACATTACTGCACAATATTTTGTATCAAATCTGTTAATGTGTTGAAAAGCCCATTGTTTGCATAGTCAACTTACACACAGCTCTGACACACACACTTACCCCACCAGACATGCCACCAGGGGTCATTTCACAGTCCCCCAAAAAACAAATTCAAGAAAGCATACAGTATTATATAGAGCCATTATTGCATGGAACGCCGTTCCATCTCATATTGCTCAAATAAACAGCAAACCTGGTTTCAAAAAACAGATAAAGCAACACCTCACGGCACAACGCCTCTCCCCTATTTGACCTAGATATGTTGTGTGTATGGATTGATATGTAGGTGTCACGCTCGTTGAAAGATGGATTGGACCAAGGTGCAGTGTGGTAGGCGTACATTTTCCTTTATTAAATGAACACCGAACAAAAACAACAAAATACCAAACGAAACGTGAAGCTAAATAATAGTGCTGACAATCTACGGTGGGAAAAAGGGCTGGCTAAGTATGATCCCCAATCAGAGACAACGATAAACTGCTGCCTCTGATTGGGAACCATACTAGGCCAACAAAGAAATAGAAACATAGATTTGCCCACCCAAGTCACACCCTGACCTAACCAAATAGAGAATAAAAAAGGCCCTCTAAGGTCAGGGCGTGACAGTAGGCTACATACGCCTTTAAAAATAAAACATGTAGTTCTGTCCTTGTTGTAATGTTCTGTATTATGTCATGTTTGATGTTTTGTGTGGACCCCAGGAAGAGTAGCTGCTGCTTTTGCAACAGCTAATGAGGATCCTAAATACCAAAAATACCAAAATACCTTTCTCTCTCCTCTCTCCTCATCTGACCATGGTCACAACACTCTCCAGTTTCTCTACATCTGTCAACAGCCAAAGCTCCCAAAATATTTTCGGAATATGTGCATGAAAATACTTGAGGCTTTGGCACAGTGTCTGTAGCATGATTATCTACTGTCAGATTCAAATACACACTGCTGCCCATTTAATGCCTGCCTCTCTGTCTCACACATTAACATGAGAGAGAGCGAAAGAAAGAGAGAGAGAGAGAGAGAGAGAGAGAGAGAGAGAGAGAGAGAGAGAGAGAGAGAGAGAGAGAGAGAGAGAGAGAGCGAGAAAGATGGAGGGGAGAGAGACAGAAATAGAGCAGATACAGACAGAGAAGACTTTGACAATGAAAGTAATTTAACTTGCCATCTCAATAAAGTCAATATTGAATTGAAGACAGAGAGCGAAAGATAAGAGAGATGGAATGAGAAGAAAGTCTGTCCGACTGCAGTGTTTTTCTGGGTAAAAACTCTGTCCAACGTTTCCCTTTGTTCCTGACTTAAATAAAACTTTCCAATATATCTAGGATCTAGGACTGCAGCACAGCTGACTAGCGCCCAGGAACTCTGGCTGTAACCAAGGAGCATTACACACATACTTCAACCCATTCCTCCAAGTCCAGACCCATAGAAATCAGATCTGATATTACTCAAACACACACACACACACACACACACACACACACACACACACACACACACACACACACACACACACACACACACACACACACACACACACACACACACACACACACACACACACACACACACACACACACACACACACAGTCAATGTAACATTATATTGTAGGTAGATTAGTGTCCCAGTAGAGAATGTGTGTAATGCGGTGAATGTTAGCTGACAACATCAGAGGTGTAAACAGAAAACTGGCATTCCTCTGAGTTAAAGATATGTTCCAGTATTTTTGTATACTTCTTAGCCAGTACAGTAGCTCTAAAAGTAGCGCTCACGAGACAAAATTGTTCCCTAAAAATTGCGTTCTACATCACAAATGTGCAGATATGTGCACCACGTCACTGCTTTCTCGATCTCTCGCTCTGCTCTGTGTGCCTCTTGCTAGCTATCACTCAAATGGGAAGGGGCTGAAGCTCATTGGCTAGAACTCGAATTGCTAGGAGGCTGCCCTATAATGCAGGCTAATTGAGGTAAGACAGTCATTCTGCATGTATGAACTACACGTCCAAAGCAGGAGGGTTAAAAAAGACTTAGTAGTCGCCAAAGTTCCAGAGCATGTCTAATGTTCTAACAACAACTGTTAAGATGCCAAGTCCTAAAACTAATACAACCTATTACAGACAGGCCAACCCTACTACCACCTACAATACAGACAGGCCAACCCTACTACCACCTACAATACAGACAGGCCAACCCTACTACCACCTACAATACAGACAGGCCAACCCTACTACCACCTACAATACAGACAGGCCAACCCTACTACCACCTACAATACAGACAGGCCAACCCTACTACCACCTACAATACAGACAGGCCAACCCTACTACCACCTACAATACAGACAGGCCAACCCTACTACCACCTGCAATACAGACAGGCCAACCCTACTACCACCTACAATACAGACAGGCCAACCCTACTACCACCTACAATACAGACAGGCCAACCCTACTACCACCTACAATACAGACAGGCCAACCCTACTACCACCTACAATACAGACAGGCCAACCCTACTACCACCTACAATACAGACAGGCCAACCCTACTACCACCTACAATACAGACAGGCCAACCCTACTACCACCTACAATACAGACAGGCCAACCCTACTACCACCTACAATACAGACAGGCCAACCCTACTACCACCTACAATACAGACAGGCCAACCCTATTACCACCTGCAATACAGACAGGCCAACCCTACTACCACCTACAATACAGACAGGCCAACCCTACTACCACCTACAATACAGACAGGCCAACCCTACTACCACCTACAATACAGACAGGCCAACCCTACTACCACCTACAATACAGACAGGCCAACCCTACTACCACCTACAATACAGACAGGCCAACCCTACTACCACCTACAATACAGACAGGCCAACCCTACTACCACCTACAATACAGACAGGCCAACCCTACTACCACCTACAATACAGACAGGCCAACCCTACTACCACCTACAATACAGACAGGCCAACCCTACTACCACCTACAATACAGACAGGCCAACCCTACTACCACCTACAATACAGACAGGCCAACCCTACTACCACCTACAATACAGACAGGCCAACCCTACTACCACCTACAATACAGACAGGCCAACCCTACTACCACCTGCAATACAGACAGGCCAACCCTACTACCACCTACAATACAGACAGGCCAACCCTACTACCACCTACAATACAGACAGGCCAACCCTACTACCACCTACAATACAGACAGGCCAACCCTACTACCACCTACAATACAGACAGGCCAACCCTACTACCACCTACAATACAGACAGGCCAACCCTACTACCACCTACAATACAGACAGGCCAACCCTACTACCACCTACAATACAGACAGGCCAACCCTATTACCACCTACAATACAGACAGGCAGACAGACAGACCGAAAACAAAACAGACCTACGGTTACACAGCACAATACAGCATTATCAAATGTCAATACCACTGACCCATTTCTTTTTTAATCCATCTACAAACAATACACCATAATGACAAAGTGAAAACTTGTTTTTAGACATTTTATCAAATGTATTGAAAATGAAAACCTTAAAGGTCTTGCTGTGGTGTGTCCTCACCTGGAGACATTGGCGTTGTCTCGTACCCGCGCATGGCACAGCATGTTGGGCATCCTCTGTGGCACCAGCACTCTGATCTGGTCTACAGAGCTGCTGAGCTTCAGGTAACCCAGGTACAGACCTGGGGTCAGGCGATGCTGGCTACGCCTCTGGTAGGCCGAGATGTCCTGGAGAGAGAGGGAGGCAGGGAGGGATGAGAGAGAGATGGAGAGACAGAGACAGAGGGACAGAGAGACAGACAGAGAGAGAAAGAGAGCGTGAGAGGGAAAGGGAGAATACAGGGTCAGTTGGTGAAATGTGTGTGTGTGTGTGTGTGTGGACGTGTTTAACTATACTTGTGGGGACCAGTAATGGCCACAAAAATAGTAAACAAACAAAAATGTGAACAACTTGGTACATTTGGTCCCTACAAGGTCAAATGCTATTTCTAGGGGGTTTAGGGTTAAGGTTAGAATTAGGTTTAGAGTTAGTTTTAGGGTTAGAGTTAGGAGCTCAGTTAGGGTTAGGTTTAGGGGTTAGGGAAAATAGGTTATTGAATGGGACTGAATTGTGTGTCCCCACAAGCTTAGTTATACCTGGCCTATACCTGGTCTGAATGACGGGTCGCCACTGCCAGTACCTAAACGTTTTTGCTCCGTGAAGAACCAAAGACGACAGAGAACTTTACCGATGTCAGCTAGACTGAAGCATTCATTCTATCAATTCATTACAATATTCTGGGCAGCATATAACGACAGAAGAGAAGCTGCATGTTTCTAATTATATAAAAGTTCAACAAATAGCTTACCTAAATGTCGGATATTAAAAGCAGAACTTTATCTATATCAGACAACAAGAAAATCCTGCACCCCTTGTCAAAAAAATGGTTCTGCAGTCTCTGACTGTAGCCTACAAGGCACTTTATTTGCGGGTTAGCGTCAGTGCAGGCCTCAGATTTACACGTTATCACATATAGGCCTAGTTGGGTGGTTATGGATGGGTTATTAGCAATTGCAGCTGAACAAACAGCTGCCAGCGCAACACCACAGCATAGCTCAGATCCAGAGGTTGTGAGTTCAAATCCCAGGAGGGGTCATGTTTTTACTGAACCGTGATAGCACATGGAATTGCACATTCGAAAATGTGAATCGCACCTGAAGTGTTTCAAAAACACATGCTCACATGTGAAATGTCAAATGTGAGTGTTCCAAAAACAGTCTCCACATGATTTCACGTTTATTTAGTGAAACATTTTAGAGTCATTATATGTTAAATAACATATTAGTGTTATGCTATATACAGTTGAAGTCGGAAGTTTACATACACTTAAGTTGGAGTCATTCAAACTCTTTTTTCAACCACTCCACAAATGTCTTGTTAACAAACTATAGTTTTGTCAAGTCGGGTAGGACATCTACTTCGTGCATGACACAAGTAAGTATTCCAACAATTGTTTGCAGACAGATTATTTCACTTATAATTCATTGTATCACAATTTCAGTGGGTCAGAAGTTTACATACACTAAGTTGACTGTGCCTTTAAACAGCTTGGAAAATTCCAGAAAATGATGTCATGGCTTTAGAAGCTTCTGATAGGCTAATTGACCTAATCCGAGTCAATTGTAGGTGTACCTGTGGCTGTATTTCAAGGCCTACCTTCAAACTCACTGCCTCTTTGCTTGACATCATGGGAAAATCAAAAGAAATCAGCCAAGACCTCAGAAAAAAACGTGTAGACCTCCACAAATCTGGTTCATCCTTGGGAGCAATTTCCAAATGCCTGAAGGTCCCATGTTCATCTGTACAAACAATAGTACGCAAGCATAAACACCATGGGACCACGTAGCCGTCATATCGCTCAGGAAGGAGAGGCATTCTGTCTCCTAGAGATGAACGTACTTTGGTGCGAAAAGTGCAAATCAATCCCAGAACAACACCAAAGGACCTTGTGAAGATGCTGGAGGAAACAGGTATAAAAGTATCTATATCCTGTATAGCTGCCTGCACCTGCCCACCCGTCCAGCATCACTACTCTAGACGGTTCTGACTTAGAATATGTGGACAATTCCAAATACCCAGGTGTCTGGTTGGACTGTAAACTCTCCTTCCAGACTCACATGAAGCATCTCCAATCCAAAATTAAATCTAAAATTAAATCTAGAGTTGTCGAGTGTCCGATAATCTACCATTTATATAGGAGTGGTTAAAACATGCTAATGGTCCTCTGAGTATATCAAAAAAAGTTTGGTATACTTTCACCGGTATACCATCCAGCCCTAGAGTTTTCCCAGCCTTAAAGGCTTTAATTGCATCAATAAGTTCCTCCTCTGTAATTTGGCCTTCACATGAGTCTTTCTGTACAGATGTAAATTGTACATTATTAATAGGGGAAAAATCCATACAATTAGCTTCGTTTAGTGGAGATGGAGGAGGCTTTACTTCCTATTTCAAAATATCATTCGGGGAATCATGCGTGACTCCATCATTTGTAACAAGTTTCAATACCTTTTTTTTGGTAGCGTTTCTATGTTGAAGATTGAAAAATAATGTGGTGCATTTTTCCCCATATTCCATCCAGTTCGCTTTATTTTTTATATTATATTACACTGGATCTTGCTTGAATAAGTTTATCCTTTTCTTTTTCCTCTGACTTATTCTGAGGCTCTATGGTACAGTTTTTATTGCTATCTAAGTGTACTGTTAGTCCTTCAATTTCCTTTGTTAATATGGACTCTTTTGATCTAAAGTGCTTATGTTTTATAGAGTACTGAATTGCATTGCCTCTAAAGGCACATTTAAGTGTCCCATACAATACGGGGATCTGCTGTACCTATGCTATGTCTGAAAAAGTCAGCTATAAATTCTTCTGTCCTAGTTATAAACAAGTTATCATCTACCCACGTGGAAATTCTGTAAGAGTAATATATATGCCAATTATGTGATGATCCGACCGCATTCTGTCCCCTATCAACACTTTTTAAAACTTTTGGTGCCAGAGAGAATGACATAAGAAAGGAGACAAGACGACTAGCTTGATTAAACCTCCTCCATGTATATCTCACTAGGTCAGGATATTAAACCTCCTCCATGTATATCTCACTAGGTCAGGATATTAAACCTCCTCCATGTATATCTCACTAGGTCAGGATATTAAACCTCCTCCATGTATATCTCACTAGGTCAGGATATTAAACCTCCTCCATGTATATCTCACTAGGTCAGGTTATTAAACCTCCATGTATATCTCACTAGGTCAGGATATTAAACCTCCTCCATGTATATCTCACTAGGTCAGGATATTAAACCTCCTCCATGTATATCTCACTAGGTCAGGATATTAAACCTCCTCCATGTATATCTCACTAGGTCAGGATATTAAACCTCCTCCATGTATATCTCACTAGGTCAGGATATTAAACCTCCTCCATATATATCTCACTAGGTCAGGATATTAAACCTCCTCCATATATATCTCACTAGGTCAGGATATTAAACCTCCGCCATGTATATCTCACTAGGTCAGGATATTAAACCTCCTCCATGTATATCTCACTAGGTCAGGATATTAAACCTCCTCCATGTATATCTCACTAGGTCAGGATATTAAACCTCCGCCATGTATATCTCACTAGGTCAGGATATTAAACCTCCGCCATGTTTATCTCACTAGGTCAGGATATTAAACCTCCTCCATGTATATCTCACTAGGTCAGGATATTAAACCTCCTCCATGTATATCTCACTAGGTCAGGATATTAAACCTCCTCCATGTATATCTCACTAGGTCAGGATATTAAACCTCCTCCATGTATATCTCACTAGGTCAGGATATTAAACCTCCTCCATGTATATCTCACTAGGTCAGGATATTAAACCTCCTCCATGTATATCTCACTAGGTCAGGTTATTAAACCTCCATGTATATCTCACTAGGTCAGGATATTAAACCTCCTCCATGTATATCTCACTAGGTCAGGATATTAAACCTCCTCCATGTATATCTCACTAGGTCAGGATATTAAACCTCCTCCATGTATATCTCACTAGGTCAGGATATTAAACCTCCTCCATGTATATCTCACTAGGTCAGGATATTAAACCTCCTCCATATATATCTCACTAGGTCAGGATATTAAACCTCCTCCATATATATCTCACTAGGTCAGGATATTAAACCTCCGCCATGTATATCTCACTAGGTCAGGATATTAAACCTCCTCCATGTATATCTCACTAGGTCAGGATATTAAACCTCCTCCATGTATATCTCACTAGGTCAGGATATTAAACCTCCGCCATGTATATCTCACTAGGTCAGGATATTAAACCTCCGCCATGTTTATCTCACTAGGTCAGGATATTAAACCTCCTCCATGTATATCTCACTAGGTCAGGATATTAAACCTCCTCCATGTATATCTCACTAGGTCAGGATATTAAACCTCCTCCATGTATATCTCACTAGGTCAGGATATTAAACCTCCTCCATGTATATCTCACTAGGTCAGGATATTAAACCTCCTCCATGTATATCTCACTAGGTCAGGGTATTAAACCTCCATGTATATCTCACTAGCTCAGGGTATTAAACCTCCTCCATGTATATCTCACTAGGTCAGGGTATTAAACCTCCTCCATGTATATCTCACTAGGTCAGGATATTAAACCTCCTCCATGTTTATCTCACTAGGTCAGGATATTAAACCTCCATGTTTATCTCACTAGGTCAGGATATTAAACCTCCTCCATGTATATCTCACTAGGTCAGGATATTAAACCTCCTCCATGTATATCTCACTAGGTCAGGATATTAAACCTCCTCCATGTATATCTCACTAGGTCAGGATATTAAACCTCCTCCATGTATATCTCACTAGGTCAGGGTATTAAACCTCCATGTATATCTCACTAGGTCAGGATATTAAACCTCCTCCATGTATATCTCACTAGGTCAGGATATTAAACCACCTCCATGTATATCTCACTAGGTCAGGATATTAAACCTCCGCCATGTTTATCTCACTAGGTCAGGATATTAAACCTCCTCCATGTATATCTCACTAGGTCAGGATATTAAACCTCCTCCATGTATAACTCACTAGGTCAGGATATTAAACCTCCGCCATGTTTATCTCACTAGGTCAGGATATTAAACCTCCTCCATGTATATCTCACTAGGTCAGGATATTAAACCTCCTCCATGTATATCTCACTAGGTCAGGGTATTAAACCTCCATCTATATCTCACTAGGTCAGGGTATTAAACCTCCTCCATGTATGTCTCACTAGGTCAGGATATTAAACCTCCATCTATATCTCACTAGGTCAGGGTATTAAACCTCCTCCATGTATATCTCACTAGGTCAGGATATTAAACCTCCTCCATGTATATCTCACTAGGTCAGGGTATTAAACCTCCGCCATGTACATCTCACTAGGTCAGGATATTAAACCTCCTCCATGTATATCTCACTAGGTCAGGATATTAAACCTCCGCCATGTATATCTCACTAGGTCAGGGTATTTAAGTCTCCAGATATCCACTAATTCCAATATATCCATGACACAGCAATACATTGGTTCTGGGATATTCAACCATTTCCTTTCTCACTCAATGCCAAAAAACACACAGCACACCACACCATCCACACATACTGTGCCTTCTGTTGACTGAGTTTTTATCTTCATCATGTTGAATTAGTGCTTTTGTGTTCCAATTAGATATATTTCAAGATAGTATTCTATATTTTTTGGTTGTATTGTTACAATCCATAACAGGACTAGAATTGTGTGTACGTGTTTGTTTGTGGTACTTATATAGTGATGAACAGTATGGTAGGCTATGGTACGGTTTGGTTATGGGAGGTTATGGTAGGGTTATGGTAGGCTATGGTACGGTTATGGTAGGCTATGGTACGGTTATGGTACGGTTATGGTAGGCTATGGTACGGTTATGGTAAGGTTATGGTAGGCTATGGTACGGTTATGGTGGGCTATGGTACGGTTATGGTAAGGTTATGGTAGGCTATGGTACGGTTATGGTAGGCTATGGTACGGTTATGGTAAGGTTATGGGAGGCTATGGTACGGTTATGGTAAGGTTATGGGAGGTTATGGTAGGGTTATGGTAGGCTATGGTACGGTTATGGTAAGGTTATGGGAGGCTATGGTAAGGTTATAGTAAAGGTATGTTCTACCTGTATGGTAATTAGCAGTATGTCCAGTGCGTAGGGTTCTTCAGGTGTGGACAGACTCTTCCTCTGGCTTTGTAGCTTGGACACCTGCATCCACTTCCCACTGAAGAATGAGTACTGGCTCTCCATGTCCCGGATCGTCACTAGCAACACATTGCCATGACGATCCTTGATGGGCTCGTAGTGGACACGCCCCAGGTTGTGTGTCCCCAACAAGCTCTGAGAATGACATCAATCAATCAATCAATAAATCCTTATATCTGTATGTCTGCCTATCTACTAATCTCTGACTCACATACACCCCCCCCCCCTCCCCCCCACACACACACACGCAGGGGAGTACCTGTAGTTGCCCAGCGGCAGCCAACATCTTCTGTCTGGCCTGTAGAGTGGAGGAGGAGGACATGGAGACAGACATACTCTGTCTCAGCCACCGCACATCCTCCCACATACACGACAACTTGAGAGAGAGAGAGGGGGATAGGTCGAGAGAGAGAGAGAAACAGAGAGAGAAACTGCATTATAAACATAATTGTAGAGAAATATTGAGGTACAGTAATTTGGTTGAAACGCAGAATCCAGCCTGATGCACTAGTGCTAAAAATTCTCTATATATGGCTGCTGCCTTGTAATGAACTACATTACCCACAATACCTTAGTGAACCATAGAAAGTCCTGCATGAGAGAGCTGCCGTAAGAGTCATCCACCTCCACTATAGGGATCTGGTCCTCTGTGGTCACCAGTAGACTGTCTTTGTGGTAGAACACTGCCGCCAGGTAAACCCCCCTACAGAACCAGCAAAATGGAACAGTCCGTCTCATTTATACAATCCACTTGGAACAGGCCATAATGTACATCCAAGGGGTGTATTTTACACAAACACACTACTTGCTCACCTTTTGAGAGTCTTGACAAACTTGTTGGAGGAGTTAAAGAGGTGCTTGAGACTTCTGGAGACGGACTGCTTACGGCTTGGGTTCTGGAGCTTTGATGTGTCTGAGAGTAGGAGAGAGAGGATAGAGGGAGAGATGAGAGAGGATAGAGGGAGAGATGGGAGAGGATAGAGGGAGAGATGGGAGAGGAGAGGAGGGAGGGAGAGATGGGAGAGGAGAGAGAAGAGAGGGAAAAGGAGAGAGGGGAGAGGGAAGAAGGAAGAGGGGAGAGGGGGTAAACTGATTATTTGTCTTCCTGGTAAAGAAAACATTTGACCTCTTATTTGTTTGTGTCATTACTTCTGCTGTTTTCAACTTGAACTAGTTCCTGTATGTATGTATGTATGTGCACTGCACTGAAAAACTCAAACGCTTTCTACTGTTTACTCAGTATTGGAATGTTGTTATTCCCTTCAAGTGAACTGCTGTTATGCAGGAAACTGTTCTTGAACTTAAACGAATGTCCTCTAAATTTAATTGAGTATAGTAATGGTTGTTTTTGTCTATCTTCAGTATTGTAGAAGGATCTTGAGTTTGTAAGGAGCACTGTGCATTTGACTCACTTTGTCTGAGTGAAAGAGAGTAGAGGGTGTGGAGAGAAAGGAATCAGCCGTGAAGTAGAGAGAGAGAGAGAGAGAAAGCACGAGAGAATGACCTTGTTTACACCGCATGTACTGTAATGTCGTGTCCCATTTTTGCAATCGACTAAAAAATAAACAAACACAAAACAACAGCAAAAAGAGAAGGGAAGAGCGAATCAGAGATAAGAGGTTCTCAGAGCTGGTCACCTTTCAAGGTTCAGTGGCACTCCGTTGTGTTATCTGAGTCTGTTCAGCTGTCTCTACAGCCCCCTATCTACTCCCTCTCACCCCCATATCTCCACCTCTCACCCCCATCCCCCTGCTATCTGCCCCTGGACCGCTGGTCCCAGCGATGCCAATCGCCATCCCGCATGCTAATTCGAAACATAATTACAGAGTGTAAACACAAGGCAGATAGACAGACGGACGGACCACAGTTTACAGTGCTTTTGGAAAGTATTCAGACCACTTGACTTTTTCCACATTTTGTTACGTTACAGCCTTATTCTAAACAGGCATTTATGGAAGAGTGGCCAGACGGAAGCCACTCCTTAGTAAAAGGCACATGACAGCCCGCTTGGAGTTTGCCAAAAGGCACCTAAAGAACTCTTAGACTATAAGAAACAGGATTCTCTGGTCTGATGAAACCAAGATTGAACTATTTGGCCTGAATGACAAGCATCACGTCTGGAGGAAACCTGGCACCATCCCTAAAGTGAAGCATGGTGGTGGCAGCATCATGCTGTGGGGGTGTTTTTCAGCGGCAGGGACTGGGAGACTAGTCAGGATTGAGGGAAAGATGAACAGAGCAAAGTACAGAGAGTACCTTGATGAAAACCTGCTCCAGTGTGCTCAGGACCTCAGACTGGGGCGAAGGTTCACCATCCAACAGGACAATGACCCTAAGCACACAGCCAAGACAACACTGGAGTGGCTTCGGGACAAGTCTCTGAATGACCTTGAGTGACCCAGCCAGAGCCCGGACTTGAACCCGATCGAACATCCCTGGAGAGACTTGAAAATAGCTGTGCAGCGACTCTCCCCATCCAACCTGACAGAGCTTGAGAGGATCTGCAGAGAAGAATTGGAGAACCTCCCAAATACAGGTGTACCAAGCTTGTAGCGTCATACCCAAGAAGACTTGAAGCTGTAATCCCTGCCAAAGGTGCTTCAACAAAGTACTGAGTAAAGGGTCTGAATACTTGTACTATGTAAATGTGATTTCAGTTTTTTATTATTATGGGTCATTATGGGCTACTATGAGTAGATTGATGAGAAAAAAAACAATTTAATACATTTTAGAACAAGGCTGTAATATAATAAAATGTGGAAAAAGTCAAGGGGTTTGAATACTTTCCGAATGCACACACTCTCTGTCTCTCTGTCTCTCTCTGTCTCTCTCTGTCTCTCTCTGTCTCTCTCTGTCTCTCTCTGTCTCTCTCTCTCTCTCTCTCTCTCTCTCTCTCTCTCTCTCTCTCTCTCTCTCTCTCTCTCTCTCTCTCTCTCTCTCTCTCTCTCTGTGTCTCTGTGTCTCTGAATTTCTCTGTGTTTCTCTCAATTTCAATTCAATTTCAATTTAAAGGATTTATTGGCATGGGAAACATATGATTACATTGCCAAAGCAAGTGAAATAGATAATAAACAAAAGTGAAATAAACAAAAAAAACAGTAAACATTACACTCCAAAAGTTCCAAAAGAATAAAGACATTTCAAATGTTATATTACGTGCAAATAGTTAAAGTACAAAAGGGAAAATAAATAAACATAAATATGGGTTGTATTTACAATGGTGTTTGTTCTTCACTGGTTGCCCTTTTTTTAAATGTTATTTATTTAACTAGGCAAGTCAGTTAAGAAAAATCCTTATTTACAATTACGGCCTACACCAAACCCTAACCTGGACGACACTGGGCCAATTGCGCGCCGCCCTATGGGACTCCCAAATCACGGCCGGTTGTGATACAGCCTGGAATTCAACCAGGGTCTGTAGTGATGCCTCTAGCACTGAGACGCAGTGCCTTAGACCCCTGCGCCACTCAGGAGCCCGACTCAGTAGCTTTCTTGTGGCAACAGGTCACACATCTGGCTGATGTGATGGCACACTGTGGTATTTCACCCAGTAGATATGGGAGTTTATCAAAATTGGGTTTGTTTTCAAATTCTTTGTGGGTCTGTGTAATCTGAGGGTCTCTGATATGGTCATACAATTGGCAGGAGGTTAGGAAGTGCAGCTCAGTTTCCACCTCATTTTGTGGGCAGTGATCACATATCCTGTCTTCTCTTGAGAGTCAGGTCTGCCTATGACGGCCTTTCTCAATAGCAAGGCTATGCTCACTGAGTCTGTACATAGTCAAAGCTTTCTTTAAGTTTGGATCAGTCACAATGATCAGGTAATTCTGCCACTGAGTACTCTCTGTTTAGGGCCAAATAGCATTCTAGTTTGGTATGTTGTTTTGTTCATTCTTTCCATTGTGTCAAGTAATTACAGTTGAAGTCGGACGTTTACATACACTTAGGTTGGAGTCATTAAAACTCG
>NW_024057806.1:0-35000 GCF_016432855.1 Salvelinus namaycush | reverse complement strand
ACTCTCCCTCCAGTCTAGTGGGAGGGGGGGTTAGGGTGTAGGGGGTGAAATATAGGGATTGAAGATAGAAAGAGAGACAGTAAATCAGTGGTCAACTTTTCACCAGTAAACACATACAGTACAAACATCAACTTTAACCCCTGTCATCTCAATCAGCTCAGAATCTCCAAACCACAGTAGTAGTTAAGGGTTAGGGGTTATTCTCTCAGCACTAAACATGAACAGTACACACCTCCAAACAGACAGGGCCTGCCCTAGCCACTAAGCGACAGAAGTAGCGGCTAAGGGCACCGCACAGATCCAACGAGGAAAAAAACGTAGCTAGCTAGTGTCATGACGTTGCCTGCTTGGGTATTACAAACCCCATCCCCCTCTCCCTGCCTCTCCCTTTCCTCCTTCAACCCATGCTGTGATCACAGAGAGACGTCGTGAATTCCTGAGAATCTCCTCATGGCTAAACAGTATTAGAGAGAGGGTAAACTTTCAGGACAAAGAGGTTTCTTCCACCTCACAGAACTTGAGGTACGAACAGATTTCATGTTCCGGAAAAAGTATTAAAGATCGGTGAAGATCCCAGCTATTAACATGCCTGTTTGTCCCCATGTGGGAAACTCATGTGAGACTGTGGGACTACATTACCATACCGCTGTTTATATAATAACCTCAGATATGAGGTTTACATCAGTTTGTTGTATAAAATGAATGAGTGAGTATGATACTGTTTGTATAATTGTGTAATATGATTTTGGACTGTTTAATGAAGAAAAATACAAATCCCTTTTGTATTTGAACTAAATCCAAGGACCGCCCCCGAGCCCAGTTAGAATCAGACATCCAAGGACAGCCCCTTCCTGCTACCCGAATAAAAGCCAACTCTGAGAAATTATCATTAGACCATGTTTTTCTCCATATGGGGAGAACGAAGGTTAAGTACCATTGCTGAATCTTTAACCATACCACGTGGTTAAACTCTTAGACGAATAAGAACAAGTCTTTGATATTGACTACTAGTCTGCAGCTAGGAATTCGGTATCATTGAATGCGAAGAAAGACAACCGCCGAAACACCCATTCTATAACGAATGTCACTCTGAACTATCCACAATAACCAGGACAGAGACCGACGACTCTCCAACAAAACGAACTTCTCTCCAACGATCAAGACGACACACCGAGCGTAAATATATATATATTGATTGCAATTGTTCCCGAATGAGTGAGCGTTCATGTGTAAAGGAGTAGCATGTCAATTGTTATAGTTATAAACTCTGTAGTGACTACTGAGTCGACCCCCAACTTTCCCTTTGTCTAACAAGCCGCCACTAGGGCATATTTCTCCCATCATTTTCATGTAACCATTTTTAAGTTTGTTTGTTTGTTTATGCATTTCTGTGAATTAATTAGTTAGTAATAAATAAATGATTTAAGACAATTGATGTATGGATGACTCATAGTGAAGACTGGGTTCGTGCAGATAACCAACAATTTACGACGTTTGGAATGAGACTAACGTGAGGTAAAATAAATAAATCATTAAATCAGAAGACTATTGATCAGATATGAAAATATCTGAAAGGTTATATTGGGAAATTATAACTTTGTAATCTGACTACTTTCCCTGGTGCCCTCGAATTCATAGTTAATTAGTTACGTTATTACTCAGTTGATCACGTAATCCCTAATTACAGGAATCTTTGATAAAAACTATAAGTCTTCAATTTAATGATAGCAAAGACACGACACTAGCATTGATTTGTCTTTGCAGAGACATATTGTTTTGGTGCATCTGATGACCTACCTTGGTGAGTGATGAACATGAATTTCTCCTGACCCCTCTGCCGCTAAAGCTGTCAAATCCTGCCATGTTTCTAGTTTGACCAGCTGTTTTCAGAAACTGATATTTTTTCATTGCATTGTCATATTGGCAGGTTTGCTAGCAACAAACTATTTAGCTAGCTTCTAGCCTGGTGTTTGATATGCAATGTGATCTCCTTGTAATGAACAGTCAGTATTGACAAGTGTCCTGACGAGAAGACAAACTTTTCTAGCTATGACAGGCAAAATCGGGCTTCATCAGCTCATTGTTATGGATGTATCCAAATGAATGTCAATAGAAAACAGCTACTTTGCTGTTATTCTGGCTGCAGAGTTTGTGACTGTGTTAGCAGTAGCTAGCTGGTTAGCTAGTGAGCAAGGGATGAGAATGTTGCCAGCGAGCATGGCAACGGAACATAGAGAACGAACGACTGGGTCGCGTCCATAAATTTCGAACGAATCGAACGAAGGACTGGGTCGTGTCTCTAGCAACCAAAATAAGAAAAAGTATGAATTGGCTTATTTAAATGAAAATATAAACACTTTTTTTCTCTTTTCTTTGGGAACTGTGGTATAAGCATGTAAAAGGCCTCCGTTCGGTACATTACCTTGGAAAATTTGGACGACGCAGCGGAACATCAGAGTTTATTCCTTATGTAGTCATGGCCGAATTCGTACCCAGAGGCCCTGTCTCCAGGGGGCCCCGATTGGTTTTGTTATTCGCTCTCACTCAGATATCATATAAACATGGCATAAGTCATGGCTAGGGTTACAAAGCTACTGGAAATGTATCAAAGTTACCACAAGGTTCAGTAATTTTGGTATTTAACATGTTATCTATGGCGATCTATTGTCATTTTGAGAATTTACACTTGAATAACTTTTTTTTAAAGTATTCATAAATAGTATTCATTTGTTATATCTTGTATCCACATTGCCCATGAGTTTCTAGTGAATAGACCATATGGTTAAAAATAAAATAGCCTAATTAATGAGAAAAAGCATTTAATCAACAACGGCATTATTTTCAATTAAATATGCAAATCTTCCAACTTTGACTTTTTTCACAACTGCCACCAGTTTGTTGCCAAAACATTGATGACTAATACACATCTATATAGTAAAACACATATCAATATAGTAAAACACAGAAAAGTGTGTAAAAAATATATGGGATATTATGCTGAAACCCTTAGGAAATGTGTTTTCATAGCTTTGTCAATTAATTTTTTATTTTAAAATGTGATAAGGCCACACAGAGGGCCAGAGATAATTACAGACACCTGTGATGGGTTGTCCCTGCAAACATACCTTAGTGTGAGCCCATTTGTGATTCATATTATATAAAGTGTCCTTGGGTTTGAAGAAGACATATGAAATATAATTAAATAAATTGATTTCTCATCTCAGCGGTTTAATTGCCTTGTTCTCCTCTTCTGATGTTCTTAAACATCTCCTGACAAAGTATTTATTCATTACCCTTTCGCCCTCTCTCCATCTCTCTCTCTGTGTTATTTGTTCAACGTTTTCTAAGACATTTCGTTTTTATTCAGGCCAATCTGAGACACCCTCTCCAAGGCTGATCTAAGTGTATGGTTAGAGGGAGAGTCGTGATTGAGTCCTGACTGTGGGTTAAAACCGATGTAAACAACTCGTGCTGTGAAGTAAGAAATGTCACATTGAATTGTCCGTTTTCAGTCTGTTTATCTGGAGCAGGCTGATGAAAACCATGACGGCGTTTCAAATGGCACCCATAGGGCTCTGGTCAAACGTAGTGCGCTATATAGGGATTAGGGTTGGCATTTGGAACAATACCCACATTCTCATTAGGGCTGCGAATTTCCAGCGACCTCACAATACGATATTGTCATGATAGTTGGGCGGCAGGTAGCCTAATGGTTAGAGCGTTGGACTAGTAACCGAAAGGTTGCAAAATCAAATCCCTGAGCTGACAAGGTAAAAATCTGTCGTTCTGCCCCTGAACAAGGCAGTTAACCCACTGTTCCTAAGCTGTCATTGAAAATAAGAATTTGTTCTTAACTGACTTGCCTAGTTAAATAAAGGTAAATAAAATACTTAGGTACTGATTTGATATTGCGATTCGATGCTCCAAACATATTGCTGACCATGTCTGCTGCAGAGGGACAAGATGGAGCCATGAGGAAACACATTTTGATCAGTCATGGAAATAAAAGTGTTAAAAAACTGTTGGCTCACCATTTAAAAAGAAGATGGAGAACAAACTAGAGAAGAGGAAATACCGGCGTTTTGGCGCAGGTACAGCCAACTTGTGCTAACTAACGTTAATTACCTAGCAAAAAAATGCAATAATATAATTTATTCCTAACAATTATTAGAGAATCGATACTTGGAGTCCAAGAATCAATATAATATCGCAATACTCTACTGGATTGATGTTTCCCCATCACTAATTCTCATGGTAGAAGACAGGGAGTAAAACATGTATCGGTTTCAATCCGACTGAATGACGGAGTTGATGAAAACTGTCATAGCAGGCTTTGTGATGATAACTGCCATAGCAGGCTTTGTGATGGAAACTGTCATAGCAGGCTTTGTGATGGAAACTGTCATAGCAGGCTTTGTGATGGAAACTGTCATAGCAGGCTTTGTGATGATAACTGTCATAGCAGGCTTTGTGATTAAAACTGTCATAGCAGGCTTTGTGATTAAAACTGTCATAGCAGGCTTTGTGATTAAAACTGTCATAGCAGGCTTTGTGATTAAAACTGTCATAGCAGGCTTTGTGATGGAAACTGTCATAGCAGGCTTTGTGATTAAAACTGTCATAGCAGGCTTTGTGATTAAAACTGTCATAGCAGGCTTTGTGATGGAAACTGTCATAGCAGGCTTTGTGATGGAAACTGTCATAGCAGGCTTTGTGATGGAAACTGTCATAGCAGGCTTTGTGATGGAAACTGTCATAGCAGGCTTTGTGATGGAAACTGTCATAGCAGGCTTTGTGATGGAAACTGTCATAGCAGGCTTTGTGATGGAAACTGCCATAGCAGGCTTTGTGATGGAAACCCTCCATAGCAGGCTTTGTGATGGAAACTGTCATAGCAGGCTTTGTGATGATAACTGTCATAGCAGGCTTTGTGATGGAAACTGTCATAGCAGGCTTTGTGATGGAAACTGTCATTTCATTACAGTACAACGGTTTGATTTGTCTGATCTTAGCTAGCTACATAGCCGTCTTTGTATCAAAGATAATTGTGTAGTTTAGAGTAATTATCGAGGTTAGCTAGCCAGCTATTTTCGCACTTCTAACGTAGTCAACACTGCTAGCTAGCCAGCTAGCCAACTTCTACCGAAGTTGCTATTCTACTGAATAGCAGCACTGTAGAAACTATTACATTACAACGGAACGACTTGATTAGTGTAGTGTTAGCTAGCTACATAGTTGTCTTTGCTGTCTTTGTATCTAAGATAATTGTGTAGTTTAGAGTAACTATCGAGGTTAGCTAGCCAGCTATTTTCGTCCGCCGCGCCACCGTTCTCCTACCTAGTCAACACTGCTAGCCAGCCAGCTAGCCAACTTCTACCGAATAGCAGCACTGTAGAAACTATTACATTACAACGGAACGACTTGACTAGTGTAGTGTTAGCTAGCTACATAGTTGTCTTTGCTGTCTTTGTATCTAAGATAATTATGTAGTTTAGAGTAACTATCGAGGTTAGCTAGCCAGCTATTCTCGTCCGCCGCGCCACCGTTCTCCTACCTAGTCAACACTGCTAGCTAGCCAGCTAGCCAACTTCTACCGAATAGCAGCACTGTAGAAACTATTACATTACAACGGAACGACTTGATTAGTGTAGTGTTAGCTAGCTACATAGTTGTCTTTGCTGTCTTTGTATCTAAGATAATTGTGTAGTTTAGAGTAATTATCGAGGTTACCTAGCCAGTTATCGAGGTTACCTAGCCAGCTACACTTTCAAACAAAGTCAACAACGCAGCCACTGCTAGCTAGCCTACTTCACCAGTCAGCAGTACTGCATCATTTTAATCATTTTAGTCAATAAGATTTTTGCAACGTAAGCTTAACTTTCTGAACATTCGAGACGTGTAGTCCACTTGTCATTCCAATCTCCTTTGCATTAGCGTAGCCTCTTCTGTAGCCTGTCAACTATGTGTCTGTCTATCCCTGTTCTCTCCTCTCTGCACAGACCATACAAACGCTTCACACCGCGTGGCCGCGGCCACCCTAACCTGGTGGTCCCAGCGCGCACGACCCACGTGGAGTTCCAGGTCTCCGGCAGCCTCTGGAACTGCCGATCTGCGGCCAACAAGGCAGAGTTCATCTCAGCCTATGCTTCCCTCCAGTCCCTCGACTTCTTGGCACTGACGGAAACATGGATTACCACAGATAACAGTGCTACTCCTACTGCTCTCTCCTCGTCTGCCCACGTGTTCTCGCACACCCCGAGAGCTTCTGGTCAGCGGGGTGGTGGCACTGGGATCCTCATCTCTCCCAAGTGGTCATTCTCACTTTCTCCCCTTACCCATCTGTCTATCGCCTCCTTTGAATTCCATGCTGTCACAGTTACCAGCCCTTTCAAGCTTAACATCCTTATCATTTATCGCCCTCCAGGTTCCCTTGGAGAGTTCATCAATGAGCTTGATGCCTTGATAAGCTCCTTTCCTGAGGACGGCTCACCTCTCACAGTTCTGGGTGACTTTAACCTCCCCACGTCTACCTTTGACTCATTCCTCTCTGCCTCCTTCTTTCCACTCCTCTCCTCTTTTGACCTCACCCTCTCACCTTCCCCCCCTACTCACAAGGCAGGCAATACGCTTGACCTCATCTTTACTAGATGCTGTTCTTCCACTAACCTCATTGCAACTCCCCTCCTAGTCTCCGACCACTACCTTGTATCCTTTTCCCTCTCGCTCTCATCCAACACTTCCCACACTGCCCCTACTCGGATGGTATCGCGCCGTCCCAACCTTCGCTCTCTCTCCCCCGCTACTCTCTCCTCTTCCATTCTATCATCTCTTCCCTCTGCTCAAACCTTCTCCAACCTATCTCCTGATTCTGCCTCCTCAACCCTCCTCTCCTCCCTTTCTGCATCCTTTGACTCTCTATGTCCCCTATCCTCCAGGCCGGCTCGGTCCTCCCCTCCTGCTCTGTGGCTCGACGACTCATTGCGAGCTCACAGAACAGGGCTCCGGGCAGCCGAGCGGAAATGGAGGAAAACTCGCCTCCCTGCGGACCTGGCATCCTTTCACTCCCTCCTCTCTACATTTTCCTCTTCTGTCTCCGCTGCTAAAGCCACTTTCTACCACTCTAAATTCCAAGCATCTGCCTCTAACCCTAGGAAGCTCTTTGCCACCTTCTCCTCCCTCCTGAATCCTCCTCCCCCTCCCCCCCTCCTCCCTCTCTGCAGATGACTTCGTCAACCATTTTGAAAAGAAGGTCGACGACATCCGATCCTCGTTTGCTAAGTCAAACGACACCGCTGGTTCTGCTCACACTGCCCTACCCTGTGCTCTGACCTCTTTCTCCCCTCTCTCTCCAGATGAAATCTCGCGTCTTGTGACGGCCGGCCGCCCAACAACCTGCCCGCTTGACCCCATCCCCTCCTCTCTTCTCCAGACCATTTCCGGAGACCTTCTCCCTTACCTCACCTCGCTCATCAACTCATCCTTGACCGCTGGCTACGTCCCTTCCGTCTTCAAGAGAGCGAGAGTTGCACCCCTCCTGAAAAAACCTACACTCGATCCCTCCGATGTCAACAACTACAGACCAGTATCCCTTCTTTCTTTTCTCTCCAAAACTCTTGAACGTGCCGTCCTTGGCCAGCTCTCCTGCTATCTCTCTCAGAATGACCTTCTTGATCCAAATCAGTCAGGTTTCAAGACTAGTCATTCAACTGAGACTGCTCTTCTCTGTGTCACGGAGGCGCTCCGCACTGCTAAAGCTAACTCTCTCTCCTCTGCTCTCATCCTTCTAGACCTATCGGCTGCCTTTGATACTGTGAACCATCAGATCCTCCTCTCCACCCTCTCCGAGTTGGGCATCTCCGGCGCGGCCCACGCTTGGATTGCGTCCTACCTGACAGGTCGCTCCTACCAGGTGGCGTGGCGAGAATCTGTCTCCGCACCACGTGCTCTCACCACTGGTGTCCCCCAGGGCTCTGTTCTAGGCCCTCTCCTATTCTCGCTATACACCAAGTCACTTGGCTCTGTCATATCCTCACATGGTCTCTCCTATCATTGCTATGCAGACGACACACAATTAATCTTCTCCTTTCCCCCTTCTGATAACCAGGTGGCGAATCGCATCTCTGCATGTCTGGCAGACATATCAGTGTGGATGACGGATCACCACCTCAAGCTGAACCTCGGCAAGACGGAGCTGCTCTTCCTCCCGGGGAAGGACTGCCCGTTCCATGATCTCGCCATCACGGTTGACAACTCCATTGTGTCCTCCTCCCAGAGCGCTAAGAACCTTGGCGTGATCCTGGACAACACCCTGTCGTTCTCAACTAACATCAAGGCGGTGACCCGTTCCTGTAGGTTCATGCTCTACAACATTCGCAGAGTACGACCCTGCCTCACACAGGAAGCGGCGCAGGTCCTAATCCAGGCACTTGTCATCTCCCGTCTGGATTACTGCAACTCGCTGTTGGCTGGGCTCCCTGCCTGTGCCATTAAACCCCTACAACTCATCCAGAACGCCGCAGCCCGTCTGGTGTTCAACCTTCCCAAGTTCTCTCACGTCACCCCGCTCCTCCGCTCTCTCCACTGGCTTCCAGTTGAAGCTCGCATCCGCTACAAGACCATGGTGCTTGCCTACGGAGCTGCGAGGGGAACGGCACCTCCGTACCTTCAGGCTCTGATCAGGCCCTACACCCAAACAAGGGCACTGCGTTCATCCACCTCTGGCCTGCTCGCCTCCCTACCTCTGAGGAAGTACAGTTCCCGCTCAGCCCAGTCAAAACTGTTCGCTGCTCTGGCACCCCAATGGTGGAACAAACTCCCTCACGACGCCAGGTCAGCGGAGTCAATCACCACCTTCCGGAGACACCTGAAACCCCACCTCTTTAAGGAATACCTAGGATAGGATAAAGTAACCCTTCTAACCCCCCCCCCCCCCCCCCCTTAAAAGAGTTAGATGCACTATTGTAAAGTGGTTGTTCCACTGGATATCATAAGGTGAATGCACCAATTTGTAAGTCGCTCTGGATAAGAGCGTCTGTTAAATGACTTAAATGTAAATGTAAATAGCAGGCTTTGTGATGGAAACTGTCATAGCAGGCTTTGTGATGGAAACTGTCATAGCAGGCTTTGTGATGGAAACTGTCATAGCAGGCTTTGTGAACATGACACTACGTGACACATGTCTTGTAATCTTCTAGAAAAAAACACATCTGAGTTTATCTGCGGTTTTTACAGCAGTGCCCAGACCGATTCTACAATTTAGGATGAAGGTAGAGTCAAGAAAGTTTAGATTTAAACCTAATAAAGTAATGGACTCACTGGAGGGTGAAGCGGAGGGGGGTAGAGTTGACTGAGGTGGACCCCAACCCTTCATGTTGTAGGCTGACACTTGGACATAGTACAGCCTCCCCTGGAAAACACACACACACACACACACACACACACACACACACACACACACACACACACACACACACACACACACACACACACACACACACACACACACACACACACACACACACACACACACACACACACACACACACACACACACACAGTAAGTACTAGTTAAAGCAGATTAAAGTTGAGCACAGCACCGAAATTTACACACTCCTTTACTTCCTCCCTCCATCACACACTTCTCCTTTACTCACCCAATCAATTACAGTACACTCCTCTCTCTCTCTGCGCTCCTCTCTCTCTGCTCCTCTCTCTCTCCGCTCCTCTCTCTCTGCGCTCCTCTCTCTCTCTGCTCCTCTCTCTCTCTGCTCCTCTCTCTCTCTGCTCCTCTCTCTCTCTCTGCTCCTCTCTCTCTGCGCTCCTCTCTCTCTCTGCTCCTCTCTCTCTGCGCTCCTCTCTCTCTCTGCTCCTCCTCTCTCTCTGCGCTCCTCTCTCTCTCTGCTCCTCTCTTTCTGCTCCTCTCTCTCTCTGCGCTCCTCTCTCTCTCTGCGCTCCTCTCTCTCTCTGCGCTCCTCTCGCTCTCTCTTTCTGTGCTCCTCTCTCTCTGCGCTCCTCTCTCTCTGTGCTCCTCTCTCTCTGTGCTCCTCTCTCTCTGTGCTCCTCTCTCTCTGCGCTTCTCTCTCTGCGCTCCTCTCTCTCTCTCTGCGCTCCGCTCTCTCTCTGCGCTCCTCTCTCTCTCTCTGCTCCTCTCTCTCTCTGTGCTCCTCTCTCTCTTTCTGCTCCTCTCTCTCTGCGCTCCTCTCTCTCTCTCTGCGCTCCTCTCTCTCTCTCTGCGCGCCTCTCTCTCTCTTTCTGCTCCTCTCTCTCTCTTTGTTCCTTTTCTCTCTCTCTATCTTCCTCTCTCTCTCTCTGCTCCTCTCTCTCTCTTTGTGTTACTTCATTACTTACCATGGTAAGGCCGTTGATGGTACACTTGAGTGTCTGTAGGTTTTCCAACACCATGTCTCCAGCCAGCATAGAAAAGTCCTTTAGACAGCTCCACTCCACTGTAATAACACACACACACACACACACACACACACACACACACACACACACACACACACACACACACACACACACACACACACACACACACACAAATACTCACAGACATTAACACCACAGGCTGTATGTGTGTGTGTGTGCGTGCGTGCGTGCGTGCGTGTATTTGTGCGTGTGTGTGCGTGTGTGTGTGTGCGTGCGTGCGTATGTGTGTGTGCGTGCGTGTCCTCTCTCCTTATAATAAATCAATAGGACCCCTGGTGCTGTGTATTACACTATTAACCTTCTCATTGGACTACTAATGCCTTGAGGCGTGTGGTGTCCCTCGCTTTCCCTCTCTCTCTTTCTCTCTGTCGCTCTCAATTCAATTCCATTTCAATTTAAGGGCTTTATTGTCATGGGAAACATATGTTTACATTGCCAAAGCAAGTGAAGTAGATAATATGCAAAAGTGAAATAAACAATAAAACAATTAACAGTAAACATTACAATGTGGGTTGTATTTACAATGGTGTTTGTTCTTCACTGGTTGCCCTTTTCTTGTGGCAACAGGTCACAAATCTTGCTGCTGTGATGGCACACTGTGTTATATCACCCAGTAGATATGGGAGTTTATCAAAATCGGGTTTGTTTTCGAATTCTTTGTAGATCTGTGTAATCTGAGGGAAATATGTGTCTCATACATTGGGCAGGAGGTTAGGAAGTGCAGCTCAGTTTCCACCTCATTTTGTGGGCAGTGTGCACATAGCCTGTCTTCTCTCGAGAGCCATGTCTCTCTCTCTCTCTCTCTGCCCAGTCTATTCTCTCTCTCTCTCTCTGCCCAGTCTATTCTCTCTCTCTCTCTCTGCCCAGTCTATTCTCTCTCTCTCTCTCTGCCCAGTCTATTCTCTCTCTCTCTCTCTCTCTCTCTCTCTCTCTCTCTCTCTCTCTCTCTCTCTCTCTCTCTCTCTCTCTCTCTCTCTCTCTCTCTCTCTCTCTCTCTCTCTCTCTCTCTCTCTCTCTCTCTCTCTCTCTCTCTCTCTCTCTCTCTCTCTCTCTCTCTCTCTCTCTCTCTCTCTCTCTCTCTCTCTCTCTCTCTCTCTCTCTCTCTCTCTCTGCCCAGTCTATATTCTCTCTCTCTCTTTCTGCTCAGTCTCTCTCATTTTCACTCCTTTGCTTCTGCTTTATCAGCAATTGACACAGAACTTCTAAACGGCACGTAAAGACTTGTACACCTGTAGCCTTGCTGAGTAGACAGCAGCACCACTATAAACCATTACAATAGCCTGTTGTAACATACACGCTACATCTGCAGCAGAAGCCTATTAGTCCCAAATGACCAGCCCTTTCCAGGTCAATACACTGATCTCTCTCTGCTGGGCTCTCTATTCTTTGGCCTGTAATTGTAGCTAGAAGGAATGAAGGGAAGTAAGGGAGGGAGGGAGGGAGGGAGGGAGGGAGGGAGGGAATAAGCCAATACCAGTCATGGCATGGGGAATAGATTTACTGTCATCCCACAGGGCTAGAGGGAGACAGGTTAGTGAGATGACAGACAGAGGGGGTACAGAGGTTAGAAACAGATGAGAGAGACACAGAGACAAAGAGAGAGAGAGACAGAGAGACACAGAGAGAGAGAGAGAGAGAGAGAGAGAGAGAGAGAGAGAGAGAGAGAGAGAGAGAGAGAGAGAGAGAGAGAGAGAGAGCGAGAGACAGAGAGACAGAGAGAGAGAGACAGAGAGACAGAGGGAGAAATACCTTCAATTTAAATTGAATTGAGAGAGAGAGACCTTCAATTTAAATTGAATTGAGAGAGAGAGACAAGATAAGAGAGACAGAGAGAGAGAGAGACAGAGAGAGAGATACAATAGAGGCAGAAAGTAACAAATTAAGGGAACAAAAATTTATTTGTTCCTACCCATTTAGTTTCCTTTCTACATTGCTGCTCCTTTAATGTGTGTGTGTGTCTGTGTGTGTGTGTCTATGTGTGTGTGTGTGTGTGTGTGTACCTCTGTGCTTGGTGACCACAGCAGAGTTGAGGCAGCGGGGCTCCTGGAACGTGACCGTGAGAGAGGAGCTACTGGTTACACTGAGACGCACTGCAGACGGGGGCTCTGGCACACCTACAAATCAAAATCAAATCACATCACATTTTAGAAAGCCCTTTTAAGTTGTCACAAAGTGCTTTACAGATGCGCAGCCTAAAACCCCAAACAGCAAGCAATGCAAAAGCAGAAACAGTGGCTAGGAAAAAGTCCCTAGAAAGGCAGGAACCTAGGAAGAAACCTAGAGAGGAACCAGGCTCTGAGGGGTGGCCAGTCCTCTTCTGGCTGTACCTGGTTGAGAGGAACCAGGCTTCAAGGTGGGGCCAGTCCTCTTCTGGCTGTACCTGGTTGAGAGGAACCAGGCTTCAAGGTGGGGCCAGTCCTCTTCTGGCTGTACCTGGTTGAGAGGAACCAGGCTTCAAGGTGGGGCCAGTCCTCTTCTGGCTGTACCTGGTTGAGAGGAACCAGGCTTCAAAGTGGGGCAAGTCCTCTTCTGGCTGTACTGGGAAAGAAGAACCAGGCTTCAAGGTGGGGCCAGTCCTCTTCTGGCTGTACCTGGTTGAGAGGAACCAGGCTTCAAGGTGGGGCCAGTCTTCTTCTGGATGTACCTGGATGAGAGGAACCAGGCTTCAAGGTGGGGCCAGTCCTCTTCTGGCTGTACCTGGTTGAGAGGAACCAGGCTTCAAGGTGGGGCCAGTCCTCTTCTGGCTGTACCTGGTTGAGAGGAACCAGGCTTCAAGGTGGGGCCAGTCCTCTTCTGGCTGTACCTGGTTGAGACGAACCAGGCTTCAAGGTGGGGCCAGTCCTCTTCTGGCTGTACCTGGTTGAGAGGAACCAGGCTTCAAGGTGGGGCCAGTCCTCTTCTGGCTGTACCTGGTAGAGAGGAACCAGGCTTCAAGGTGGGGCCAGTCCTCTTCTGGCTGTACCTGGTTGAGAGGAACCAGGCTTCAAGGTGGGGCCAGTCTAAACTCTCCCCTCTAAACTCTCCCCTCTAAACTCTCCCCTCTATTATATCCTCTCTAAACTCTCCCCTCTAAACCCTCCCCTCTATTCTCTCCCCTATAAACCCTCCCCTCTAAACTCTCCCCTCTAAACTCTCCCCTCTAAACTCTCCCCTCTAAACTCTCCCCTCTATTCTCTCCCCTCTAAACTCTCCCCTCTATTCTCACCCCTCTATTATATCCTCTCTAAACTCTCCCCTCTAAACTCTCCCCTCTAAACTCTCCCCTCTATTCTCACCCCTCTAAACTCTCCCCTCTATTATATCCTCTCTAAACTCTCCCCTCTAAACTCTCCCCTCTAAACTCTCCCCTCTAAACTCTCCCCTCTAAACTCTCCCCTCTAAACTCTCCCCTCTATTCTCACCCCTCTAAACTCTCCCCTCTATTATATCCTCTCTAAACTCTCCCCTCTAAACTCTCCCCTCTAAACTCTCCCCTCTAAACTCTCCCCTCTAAACTCTCCCCTCTATTCTCTCAACATTCATCATGGCCGTTTCCTGCAGCCAGTTTGTAACAGTGTCCCAAATAGTACCCTGGTCCAAAGTAGTGCGCTATAAAGGGAATAGGGTAACTGTGAAGTCTGGACCACCTGCCAGCCATAATAACCTCACTCAGATTTACCTTGATATAGACACAATGTCAGACCAGACACCTCCCAGGTGTGTGTGTGCGTTCTAAAGACGTGTTGGGGTTGTTGGGTTCACTCTTACAATCAGGTTGTTCTCTTCAAAAAAACGGAACTAGATCTAGAAAATAGATAGTCCACAATGAAGAGCACCAAACTAACCCAATACCAGGTCACTTTCAATACTGCCACTGTGAAGTCAATATACTACACTAGATTGAATGGAACACAGTGGGTAGTCCTTGAACAAGCCAAGTCCTCGGGTACTCTGTCATGGTCTGGAATGGAAATGCAGGACAACCACACAAAGAGAGGCAGCCTGAAGTACCAAAACACCAACAAAACAACACAAACAACGAGAACAACACGTTTACTACAGTTCTAAAGAATAAAGGTGTATGTTTTCAGAAACACTTCAGCAAACTCTTCCACCATGGCGTTTACTTAAGCCAGAGGTATTCAACTCTGACCCTACGAGATCCGGAGCCTCCTGCTTTTCTGTTCTACCTGATAATGAATTGCACCCACCTGGTGTCCCAGGTCTAAACCAGTCCCTGACTAGAAAGGAACAATGAAAACACACCCACACACACAGCCTCCCCCCTCCAGAAACACACACGATCCCAGCATACTCACGTGCATGCTGGAAGCCAGTCGTCATGCGTTTGTAGAGCTTGCACCTCCACTCCCAGGCTCGGAGCTGCTTGTCCTTGTCACAGGCCTCCAGGCTGAGGCCGTCTCTCTGGGCCTGGGCAGCCAGCTCCCCTGCCCTCCTCTCTGCCTCGATGACCAGGCTGCCAAGGTGGGCCTCGCGACTCTCCACACTGACAACTAGAACACAGACACAAAACAGACAAGTTCTAGACGTACCATTGTAGTTCTCCTGCCCTCACCACTCTAGAAGGACTAGAACACAGACAGACATAGGTTGCACCTACATCTCTCTGTCGTGTCACACCACTGTCATGAATGTTCTCAGCCAGAGTGGCCGCCATATTGATGCCCAAAATCAATTCTAGCTAGCTAGCTCGCAATGGCGGAATATACGGCTCATCTCGACTCTGTGGTAAAAAATATATATATTTATAAAAACTAGCTGTAGTCCCCTTATGGCGCTCCAACTGGCGCGTTTAAACCACTGAACATCTGTCATTTCCTGATGTTTACATCTGCCTTATAAACAGCCCTTCACCCTACACTGGAGCGAGCCTAAAGGGATACAAAAGCATTTAGATATATCGGTGCGGGTTGGGTGAATTGGCATTTGCAGGACAGGAAGATTTTCCTTTTCACAGGCAAGGTTTTACTGCAGTGGGCTAAATCAGGGTCACACATAGTTGTTTCTTGGTAGTCTTAAAAAACTGTACTTTGAAACAAAAGTATACACCTCACACACATGGTTATGGGCTTTAAAAAGAAGACATGTACCATGTCAGATTTACAGTTGTAATGTATCATATTACAGTGCATTCGGAGAGTATTCAGACCGCAGAGAGAAAGAGAGAGAGGAAGAGAGAGACAGAGAGAGAGAGAGAGGAAGAAGAGGAAGAGAGAGACAGAGAGAGAGAGAGGAAGAAGAGGAAGAGAGAGAGAAGAAGAGAGAGACAGAGAGAGAGGAAGAGAGAGAGAAGAAGAGAGAGACAGAGAGAGAGAAGAGGAAGAGAGAGAGAGAGAGGAAGAGAGAGACAGAGAGAGAGAGAGAGAGAGAGAGAGAGAGGAAGAGAGAGAGACAGAGAGAGAGAAGAGGAAGAGAGAGAGAGAGGAAGAGAGAGAGAGAGAGCGAGAGGAAGAGAGACAGAGATAGAGAGAGAGAGAAGAGGAAGAGAGAGAGGAAGAAAGAGACTCTCTCTCTCTCTTCCTCTTCTCTCTCTCTCTGTCTCTCTCTTTCTCTTCCTCTTCTCTCTCTCTGTCTCTCTCTTCCTCTCTCTCTCTCTCTGTCTCTCTCTGTCTCTTTTCCTCTCTCTCTCTCTCTTCATCTCTCTCTCTCTCTCTCTCGTCCTCTCTCTCTTCATCTCTCTCTCTCTTCCTCTTCTCTCCATCTCTCTTCCTCTCTCTTCCTCTCTCTCTCTCTCTCTCTTGTCATTGACCATGACAGCAACATAAACAAATAAACACGTCTGTAGAAGAAGACCCTCTTTCACGGTCCTCTCACCGTGCCCCTGCCCCCTGGGGAGGGAGGGATGGAGTGAGGGTGGAGGGATGGAGTGAGGGTGGAGGGATGGAGTGAGGGTGGAGGGATGGAGTGAGGGTGGAGGGATGATGAGTGAAGGTGGAGGGATGGAGTGAGGGTGGAGGGATGATGAGTGACAAAGAGAGAGGACGACAGAGTAAGTAAACAGCCCAGTGATCCCTCCATCCTTCCATCTCGTTACCTGGGGGTCTGAGCTAAGTCTGAAGCTACGTTGTAAATGGCGCACTACTTCTATGAAGTGCACTACTTTTGACCAGGAATAATAGGGACCAGGTAGGGAATAGGGTGCCATTTGGGACACATCCTGAGTCTGGTCTGCAGTGGAAAAGAGTGGCAGCCGTATTAGCCTTGTCGAGGTGCAATTTCCTGCTTCTTCAGGAGTGACAGGCCTGACGCAGGCTGTGGTTAATTGATGGGGCTATAAATTAACATGCAGAGCTGTCCATCCAGCCACACACACACACGCGTGAACACATGCACACAAGCTCACACACTGGCCCATTGTCTGGCCTGTCTGCCGGCAGGTCAGTTCTACGGCGGGATGAAGAGCGGTGGGCCTAAATAAAGTCCCCTGGCGGGACTCGTTAATTACCCTCCAACCCACTCCATGGTTGGGCTACCACGCCCATCAAGCCCTCACAGTCTCACTGCAGAATTAGATGTTTTTCCACGTTTCTCCACACGTCAAATTTGGAAGTTTCTCCAAATGTCAACGTTGCAAAAACAAGTGCCAATCATTGAGATTGAACACGCCATCCTCGGGGCCAGAGCTCGCAGATTACGCCCATTCACCACCCCCGTCCACAACATCTTAGCAATATCCAAGCCTAACGGTGCTCACCATTGCCCCTAGTGGCAACATCCTTCATTTAGGCACAGATGTTTTAGGCGTATTAGGCACACAAAAACAGCTCTACGGTTAAGTTAAGGCATTCATTCCGACTGGGTTAAGATAAAGGTTCATGTTTGGGATACAGAAACAACTTTTGGGTATACTTCTAATTCCGATTGGTTAAATGAAGGATTACGGTTTGGGTTAATTAACCTTGCTAACTCATTGTGGATGACTGGTGCAGTGGTCTAAGCAGTGCGCTCCCACTCCATAGACCGCAGGTGGCTTCAATCCCAGCTCCCGACACAGGTTTAAGAGTTTTATTTTTTTTGCCCCTAGTCGACGGTTTTGACGCCGTCTCCCAAATGTCCTTGTGACCTGCAACAACGTCAAATTTCGACTTGAATCTGGAGTGATCTCTCTGACCCAGTCTGTTAGTCAGACCCCCCACCCCTCCACCCCTTCACCCCAACCCAGGCAACCCTCTCCATACTTGGTCTGTCAGACCCCCCACCCCACCCCTCCACCCCAACCCAGCCAACCCTCTCCATACCTGGTCTGTCAGATCCCCCACCCCACCCCTTCACCCCAACCCAGCCAACCCTCTCCAAACCTGGTCTGTCAGACCCCCCACCCCTCCACAACCCAGCCAACCCTCTCCATACCTGGTCTGTCAGACCCCCCACCCCTCCACCCTACCCCTCCACCCAACCCAGCCAACCCTCTCCATACCTGGTCTGTCAGACCCCCCACCCCACCCCTCCACAACCCAGCCAACCCTCTCCATACCTGGTCTGTCAGACCCCCCACCCCTCCACCCCAACCCAGCCAACCCTCTCCATACCTGGTCTGTCAGACCCCCCACCCCACCCCTCCACCCAACCCAGCCAACCCTCTCCAAACCTGGTCTGTCAGACCCCCCACCCCTCCACAACCCAGCCAACCCTCTCCATACCTGGTCTGTCAGACCCCCCACCCCACCCCTCCACCCCAACCCAGCCAACCCTCTCCATACCTGGTCTGTCAGACCCCCCACCCCACCCCTCCACCCCAACCCAGGCAACCCTCTCCATACCTGGCCTGTCAGACCCCCTACCCCTCCACCCCAACCCAGCCAACCTTCTCCATACCTGGTCTGTCAGACCCCCTACCCCTCCACCCCAACCCAGGCAACCCTCTCCATACCTGGTCTGTCAGACCCCCCACCCCACCCCTCCACCCAACCCAGCCAACCCTCTCCATACCTGGTCTGTCAGACCCCCTACCCCTCCACCCCAACCCAGGCAACCCTCTCCATACCTGGTCTGTCAGACCCCCCACCCCTCCCCTTCACCCCAACCCAGCCAACCCTCTCCATACCTGGTCTGTCAGATCCCCCACCCCACCCCTTCACCCCAACCCAGCCAACCCTCTCCATACCTGGTCTGTCAGACCCCCCACCCCTCCCCTTCACCCCAACCCAGCCAACCCTCTCCATACCTGGTCTGTCAGATCCCCCACCCCACCCCTTCACCCCAACCCAGCCAACCCTCTCCATACCTGGTCTGTCAGACCCCCCACCCCTCCCCTTCACCCCAACCCAGCCAACCCTCTCCAAACCTGGTCTGTCAGACCCCCCACCCCTCCACAACCCAGGCAACCCTCTCCATACCTGGTCTGTCAGACCCCCCACCCCACCCCTCCACCCAACCCAGCCAACCCTCTCCAAACCTGGTCTGTCAGACCCCCCACCCCTCCACAACCCAGCCAACCCTCTCCATACCTGGTCTGTCAGACCCCCTACCCCTCCACCCCAACCCAGGCAACCCTCTCCATACCTGGTCTGTCAGACCCCCCACCCCACCCCTCCACCCCAACCCAGCCAACCCTCTCCATACCTGGTCTGTCAGACCCCCTACCCCTCCACCCCAACCCAGGCAACCCTCTCCATACCTGGTCTGTCAGACCCCCCACCCCACCCCTCCACCCCAACCCAGCCAACCCTCTCCATACCTGGTCTGTCAGACCCCCCACCCCACCCCTCCACCCCAACCCAGGCAACCCTCTCCATACCTGGTCTGTCAGACCCCCCACCCCACCCCACCCCTCCACCCCAACCCAGCCAACCCTCTCCATACCTGGTCTGTCAGACCCCCCACCCCACCCCTCCACCCCAACCCAGCCAACCCTCTCCATACCTGGTCTGTCTGACCCCCCACCCCACCCCTTCACCCCAACCCAGCCAACCCTCTCCATACCTGGTCTGTCAGACCCCCTACCCCTCCACCCCAACCCAGCCAACCCTCTCCATACCTGGTCTGTCTGACCCCCCACCCCACCCCTTCACCCCAACCCTCTCCATACCTGGTCTGTCAGACCCCCCACCCCTCCACCCCAACCCAGCCAACCCTCTCCATACCTGGTCTGTCTGACCCCCCACCCCACCCCTTCACCCCAACCCAGCCAACCCTCTCCAAACCTGGTCTGTCAGACCCCCCACCCCTCCACCCCACCTCTCCACCCCAACCCAGCCAACCCTCTCCATACCTGGTCTATCAGACCCCCCACCCCTCCACCCCACCTCTCCACCCCAACCCAGCCAACCCTCTCCAAACCTGGTCTGTCAGACCCCCCACCCCACCCCTCCACCCCACCTCTCCACCCCAACCCAGCCAACCCTCTCCAAACCTGGTCTATCAGACCCCCCACCCCACCCCTCCACCCCACCTCTCCACCCCAACCCAGCCAACCCTCTCCAAACCTGGTCTGTCAGACCCCCCACCCCTCCACCCCACCTCTCCACCCCAACCCAGCCAACCCTCTCCAAACCTGGTCTGTCAGACCCCCCACCCCTCCACCCCACCTCTCCACCCCAACCCAGCCAACCCTCTCCATACCTGGTCTGTCAGACCCCCCACCCCACCCCTCCACCCCAACCCAGCCAACCCTCTCCATACCTGGTCTGTCAGACCCCCCACCCCACCCCTCCACCCCAACCCAGCCAACCCTCTCCATACCTGGTCTGTCAGACCCCCCACCCCACCCCTCCACCCCAACCCAGGCAACCCTCTCCATACCTGGTCTGTCAGACCCCCCACCCCACCCCTCCACCCCAACCCAGCCAACCCTCTCCATACCTGGTCTGTCAGACCCCCCACCCCACCCCTCCACCCCAACCCAGCCAACCCTCTCCATACCTGGCCTGTCAGACCCCCCACCCCTTCACCCCAACCCAGCCAACCCTCTCCATACCTGGTCTGTCAGACCCCCCACCCCTCCACCCCACCCCTTCACCCAACCCAGCCAACCCTCTCCATACCTGGTCTGTCAGACCCTGGCACTTGAAGCATTAAGCCCCAGGAGGACAAACAGAAATGCGCTTACCCCTCTGTTTGTTTACAGGGATCGGTTTGTACCACAGTAAGAGGTGTGTGTCTGTGCCTGCTTGCATGCATGTGTGTGTTCTGTGTGAGCGTGTGTGTTTATAAAAACACTCCACTTTCTCCGCTCTCAGCCCCGGAGGACAATAAATCACTTAGGTATAATTGGCAGGGCATTACATGCATCATTGGAAAAGTTAAACCATTAAATGTCAAACTTTGTCAGGGCTTTTCAGTGGGGAGGTGGGGAGGCCCGGTGGCCCTGGTGGCCCCTCCTCTGGCCTGGGATAGGGTTAGGGGATGTGCGGCTGCCCCTCTAGACTTGGTTAGTTAGACTCTGAAGTGGCCACTGCTTCACCTCAGTTAGACGTGTCACTAACATGGAGCGGAGTAGACGCACTCACACACACACACACACGCACACACACACGCACACACACACGCACACACACGCACACATACACAAACTGAAGGCTTGTGAGGTGCTTTCCTGTCCAGGTAAGAACCACCTGTCTAGGAGAGGTGAAGGAGGGATGGATGGAGAGATGGCTGGAAGTGGAGGAGGGAGGGAGTGAAGGAGCTTATACAAGCCCAGTAAGGTGAGAGCGTTGCTGAGTCGCAGATACAAACACTGCCCCTGTCTAGATCTAACCCACACCACAGCACTACCACTCATTCTGTATTGTATCCTACACATGAGGGACACCTCAAGAGAGGAGGGGTGGGAGGTCTAGTGTACCCCGGTCTCTAGGGTTACCTCAAGTACTAAAGGCACAGTAGTAATACACTAAAGTAGTATTACACTAAAGTAGTAGTACACTAAAGTAATATTACACTAAAGTAGTAGTACACTAAAGTAGTATTACACTAAAGTAGTAATACACTAAAGTAGTAGTAGACTAAAGTAGTATTACACTAAAGTAGTATTACACTAAAGTAGTATTACACTAAAGTAGTAATACACTAAAGTAGTAATACACTAAAGTAGTAGTACACTAAAGTAGTATTACGCTAAAGTAGTATTACACTAAAGTAGTAATACACTAAAATAGTAATACACTAAAGTAGTAGTACACTAAAGTAGTATTACACTAAAGTAGTAGTACACTAAAGTAGTAGTACACTAAAGTAGTAGTACGCTAAAGTAGTATTACGCTAAAGTAGTATTACGCTAAAGTAGTATTACGCTAAAGTAGTATTACACTAAAGTAGTAATACACTAAAGTAGTAATACACTAAAGTAGTAGTACACTAAAGTAGTAGTAGACTAAAGTAGTATTACACTAAAGTAGTAGTACACTAAAGTAGTATAAACTAAAGTAGTATTACACTAAAGTAGTATTACACTAAAGTAGTAGTACACTAAAGTAGTATTACACTAAAGTAGTAGTACACTAAAGTAGTATTACACTAAAGTAGTAGTACACTAAAGTAGTATTGAATAGAAAATAGAGCTGGGAAGAAAAACATTGCCTTCCTCTTACCGAAGTATTTTGCTTTGGCATACTTTTACTACACAACGTTCCTGTAGATTGTTCTATAAACATTATTTGGTCAACGGTAATAGCCTATGTAATATATGATTCCTTCTATGAAAGTATCTGCCTGTCCTTGTTTCGCTGTAGCATGCTGACTCTCACTCCCTCTCCCTACTGTGCGCACAAAGGACGGAGAGATGCATTCTGAGAAGCACAAACACCACCGACCTTTGATCAAAATGCCATTGAGGGAAAAATACAGTTTTCCGAGCAACTACTGGTGTTGTAGTTACAGAGAGGAGAGTCACAGTTTTCTATGAGTCTTTCATGTATTTCTCCCTGCATAATATTGAGTTCATGGCACCACTTTACAACCGGAGTAGCATGTAGTTAGTAGGGTTTTGACGCTGAGCGGAGCGCGCCATTTGCAATGAACAGGCCTACTGTACATCAAGTAGACTTGGCTTAACGCTGGAAAGTGTGTAGGACCATAGCCATAGATGAATCAATTAGCATACATGGCTATCTAGCAACAATATCATATTTACAGTTAGCAGTGTTGTGTTCCTTCTTCCTCAGGTGGTAAATCATATAACCTATAGGTCAATACGCACAAAGATGTTGGACTATTCTCTGAAGAGACAAAAAAGGAAATCGGATCATTCTGGATCTTATATTGACAGGTTACACATCAAAACATCCATCATGCATCCAAAACATCCATCATCAAGCTTACTTTTTAAAATCATAGGCTACCATCTCAGTTGTCTTGGCACTGGAAACAAAAAATCTAGAGCTCTGCTGCTAATGTAAAGTAACTGTCCATAAAATTAAAAATAGATCGTTGTATTTGTTATCGAGCAAAATAGTTACATTTATCGCGTTATGAATTTCTGTCCATATCGCCCGGTTCTAGCACCTCCCCCCCCAAAATATTTTCTCATAATTTATCGTTATCGCAAAGAAATAAAGAAATAAATCTATATCGGCCAGCCCTACTAGAAAACCATGGATAAAAAGGCATAAAGTAGTCTGGCTGACACCAAACTCAGAGTCCTCCTGACTTCAAAGTGTGAATAGACTGTTTGATGTCAGCACGATGCATCGATAACGAAGTGGGCTTTAACTGGCTGGTTCTGTACAGCCATACACAGCCCCCCGAGCGCCGTCCCCCGAGCGCCGTCCCCCGAGCGCCGTCCCCCCGAGCACCGCCCCCCGAGCACCGCCCCCCCGAGCCCAGCCCCCCGAGCCCAGCCCCCCGAGCCCAGCCCCCCGAGCGCCGTCCCCCGAGCGCCGTCCCCCGAGCGCCGCCCCCTTCCATTAAAAGAGGTCTCAACCCAGACGAAAACAAAACATTTGAAAGAACCAATAAAAAAATCTCTCAATTTCTGGGTGAATATTATAGCAACACACGTAGTCCAGACGAGCGGGTCACAGCTCTCCCTCGCTGGGTACCAGCTGGGTCGCCAGCCAGGCTAAGCAGGAACTGCTTCAGAGAAGAAAACGCTTGAACAAGGTTCCTGTATTTTTAAGTAACGGTTTCAATGATGGGTTTGAATTACTTAGTGTGTACTCGCATTGCACCCTCCATAGTGTTTACTTAGTATACCCTACTTAGTGTGTGAGCCCTACGTAGTGTATACGGGGTGGCCTAGTGGTTAGAGTGTTGGACTAGTAACCGAAAGGTTGCAAGATCGAATCCCCGAGCTGACAAGGTAAAAATCTGTCATTCTGCCCCCGAACAAGGCAGTTAACCCACTGTTCCTATGCTGTTATTGAAAATAAGAATTTGTTCTTAACTAACTTGCCTAGTTAAATAGAGGTTAATAAATACTCACAGTGAGGGCTCTCCTTGCTGCCGGCCTTCAGCAGTAGTTTGGCTATGGGGGTGTTGTTGGTCATGATGGCCACGTCTAGCGGTGTTAACCCTTGGCTGTTGGGTGTGTTGAGGGCCAGCTCCTCAGCTGTGTACTGGTAGAGAAGGATCTGGACAGCATCTACATCCTGCTGCTCCACCGCCTCAAACAGACACTCACTACCCTGGATGTTCTGGAGGGGGACACACACACAGGGGCCAGGAGACAATCCCCATTGTTGTCGTCATCAACGGCACTCACCCACAGCTCCAGAAAGTCATAGGCTCTGAGCTATACTGATAGACAAATGAAGCTTTAACCAAACCAAGGGCAGACAAAGCAACAAAGTGGAGTGATTGATGGACCGTAGAGAGGAGAGGTGGTCCTCTGTAGCTCAGTTGGTAGAGCATGGCACTTGCAATGCCAGAATAGTGGGTTCGATTCCCAGGACCAAGCATACGTAAAACATTTATGCATGCATGACTAAGTGGCTTTGGATAAAAGCAGATGCCAGATGTATGATTATTACATGGGGACAGTACTGTCTGTCACAGTGAGAGAACACTGACACGATCCAACACCCAGAATAAAAAACCTACACTCTCTGATCGATTGGCTCAATCAATATCATATCACTCATTTCACATTCAATTATCATTGTAGCGTGTCGGTGGAACGGAACGTGTGTGTGGGTTAACATCAGATCAATTGGAGTGTGATTAAGCCAATGCTAGGTTATTGTTCAGTGTGATGGAAATACATACGCCTGGAGGACTAATGACAAGTGTGCCTGTGTGTGTAACGAAAAGCCTGTAAGAACATTCTGTCCAAAAAGCAGTGACATTTAGAAACCAACTGCAACACGACCAGTGGAGAGAGAGAGACACAAAGGAACGTGAGAGAAGAGAGGTGAAGAGAAGGAGGTAGCATTGCAGTGAAAGGGCTGAAGCGGTAACATTTAAAGATGGAATCCGAATTAGGGGAAACAATGCCACTGTTCTCCCCAGCGCCTTTGTTTTGGTTTTGTTGACCAAACGGAGCGTCAGGCAGCGTGGTTCAAAACCCAGCAGTGCATATTATTCTGTTCTATCTGGCGTGTGATGATGTCAGAGGTACAAAAAAATATGTTTTTTTGTTTGTAGTAACTTCTTTGTTGTTGTAATATCCCAAACGGACGTGGCATCTTCATCAGCTACAGCATCTAGCTACAGCATCTTCATCAGCTACAGCATCTAGCTTCAATGATGAGTAAACAACCAGCTGTATGTGAGATGTAACCAGGTGGGACATGTCATCAGACTGAGACACATCAGTGTGAGAACACACTGACATCTCTCACACACACAGGCAAACACACACACACACACACACACACACACACACACACACACACACACACACACACACACACACACACACACACACACACACACACACACACACACACACACTTACTGTTGAGAGATACAATTGTGGAAAGTTTGAACAGTAGAAAACACAAGGTGCAATTTCAAAACTTTGTAATGCATCAGCAGTGTTCCTCTTGTTATATGTCTCTCAATTAGCCCATTTCAGCTCACATTTTTTACATTGGTATATGAGTCTAGTTAGTCCAGCCAGCTATCTAAACTTGTAGTAATCATGGCCGAATTACCGCCCGAGCACGCAGGACACGTGCCCAGGGGCCCTGACCTCCAGGGGGCCCCATTGATTTTGTTAGTCACTCTCACTCAGATATCATATGAACATGGCATAAGTCATGGCAAAATGTGTACAATTGCAGAAAATTTGCTGTAAAACTGCAACAATAACAACAAAGTTCTGTAAAGCAAAAAAAACGTATTTGTTTACTTTTTATTAAAATACTTTTTCTGCCAACTGATCCCTCTGTACGTATTACATTATATATATTTGTTATATATATATGTTTTATATCCCAGTGCTGAGTTGATGTGAGTTACTGTGTAGTGGCTAATTGTATAGCTATGTGTTTGTAGATGGACTGAGGTGAATGAAGCCACAGCAACAAATGTGATAAAGGCTGAGGTCCCTCATGCTTGTTTTTGCTGTTCTCCAAATAGCTTTAAAAATGTATAGAAATTCAGTAAATGAGCTTCAACTTTCTGAAAATGTCTTGGATGTGAAAACAAACACACAAACATGGCATGCACGCATGGACACACAACCCCAACTCACCGAGCCCTTGTGATGACCGTGGCGTTCTCCGCGGCCAAAGAAGTAGGCGTCCTCGAAGGAGGAGTGGCCTCCTTTCAACTTCTCTGATAGGTTCCTGTAGAGGCGCTTGGCGGCGCTGGGGGAGGCAGGGCCTCCCGAGCACTTCCTGGTATGGGACAGCTGCAGGTTCTGCATCTGTTGAGTCATGCCGACAGAATAGTTCCTGAAGGAGGGAAGGAGAGAAGGGAGGGAGGGAGAGGAAAAAGTTATTTGAATGTGCAAGAGCAAGTTCTGTTGAGGACAGTAACATTTCTACCCAATTACACAATAGAACGGCCGACAATAAAGACAGTACAAACTGATGAGTTTGAAAATGGATGAGTTTCAGGTTCTGCACTTGTAATAGAAGGTTCTGACGGAACAGAAGTTCCTAAAGGAAGGAGGGAGGAAAATATATTAGAAAAATACCAAGGCGCTCTTTATATCTGGGGCAAGTTAAAACATCTAGATTATATTTTCATGTCCTCAAGGACAACAACAAAAACACACACGTATGCATTTTAGTTTTCTTCATCGGACTGTGAAGGAAAACGTCATTTAAATGTGCATAATCAATTTCCTTTGAGAACATTTCTACCCAGTTATACATGTGATAAATACGGAGACAGTACAACATTAATGAGTAACAGATCCATGACAGTGTAAGAGTCTTACTGACAGATGTATTAGTGAAAGGTGAAAAGGGTTCATTTCTGAGTCTCTCTCTGAATGATACGCTAACATGGATGATTTGGGCCATGGAACGGCCGCTAATTCCAGGAACGTATTGACAGAGCAATGGCTGAACAATCTCTAATGATCCTCACATCATATTTCCAAGAAACACACCAAATAACCATTACTCAAGCCTTCTGGCCAGCTAGATAGACCAGCCATAAATGATTGCTTCGCTCACTTCTGCCCGGTTGGAAAAATTACTGTTGACCCACAGGCTCCGTTAAATTCATTTCCCCATCGGCTGCACAGATTTAATCTGGCGCTCAGGGAAATGACAAGAGAGACAGGAGAGACAAAGAAGTACACACTGGGACATGAAACATTAAATAAAGGTGGACATTTTTTTTACAGTGGTGAAATAATAACACAGAAATGGGTTTTCTACCATAGAATCATCACAACACAATCATGTGTAGAAAGACTTTAGTTGAATATTGGATTCTGAAGAAAAACATTTGTTAACACCTTACGTAAGGTGTCATAACGTAGAAATATTATAAGTCATTTACAGGATGCAACTTGTCATCACAACAACAAATACCAACAACTACAGTGCACGGCTGGTGATAAATTCCTCAGTCTGTATTCTGTCTCCAAATGTTGTCTATTACTAGCAGCACCATATCATCAAGTCAAATTCTGACTATGTAAACGAACTTGGCAAATGAAGGTGATTCTTATAATTTGTCCTAATTTTGTTTAATTTGATTCAATAGCGATTATTTGGTTGCCAAGTTCATCTATGCTGGTGCAAAAGCGAAGCTCCACTCAGCTGTGAGAGAGAAGTGAAGAGCTCCATTATGTGGAGCGCTCTTCAGCCACTATGTGGAGCGCTCTTCAGCAGGTATGTGGAGCGCTCTTCAGCCACTATGTGGAGCGCTCTTCAGCCACTATGTGGAGCGCTCTTCAGCCACTATGTGGAGCGCTCTTCAGCCACTATGTGGAGCGCTCTTCAGCAGGTATGTGGAGCGCTCTTCAGTCACTATGTGGAGCGCTCTTCAGTCACTATGTGGAGCGCTCTTCAGCCACTATGTGGAGCGCTCTTCAGCCACTATGTGGAGCGCTCTTCAGTCACTATGTGGAGCGCTCTTCAGCCACTATGTGGAGCGCCGTTCAGCCACTATGTGGAGCGCTCTTCAGCCACTATGTGGAGCGCTCTTCAGCCACTATGTGGAGCGCTCTTCAGCCACTATGTGGAGCGCTCTTCAGCCACTATGTGGAGCGCTCTTCAGGAGTTATGTGGAGCGCTCTTCAGCAGGTATGTGGAGCTCTCTTCAGCCACTATGTGGAGCGCCCTTCAGCCACTATGTGGAGCGCTCTTCAGCAGGTATGTGGAGCGCTCTTCAGCAGGTATGTGGAGCGCTCTTCAGCCACTATGTGGAGCGCTCTTCAGCCACTATGTGGAGCGCTCTTCAGCCACTATGTGGAGCGCCCTTCAGCCACTATGTGGAGCGCTCTTCAGCAGGTATGTGGAGCGCTCTTCAGCAGGTATGTGGAGCGCCCTTCAGCCACTATGTGGAGCGCCCTTCAGCAGGTATGTGGAGCGCTCTTCAGCCACTATGTGGAGCGCTCTTCAGCAGGTATGTGGAGCGCTCTTCAGCAGGTATGTGGAGCGCTCTTCAGCAGGTATGTGGAGCGCCCTTCAGCCACTATGTGGAGCGCTCTTCAGCCACTATGTGGAGCGCTCTTCAGCCACTATGTGGAGCGCCCTTCAGCCACTATGTGGAGCGCTCTTCAGCCACTATGTGGAGCGCTCTTCAGCCACTATGTGGAGCGCTCTTCAGCCACTATGTGGAGCGCTCTTCAGCCACTATGTGGAGCGCCCTTCAGCCACTATGTGGAGCGCCCTTCAGCCACTATGTGGAGCGCTCTTCAGCAGGTATGTGGAGCGCTCTTCAGCAGGTATGTGGAGCGCTCTTCAGCAGGTATGTGGAGCGCTCTTCAGCAGGTATGTGGAGCGCTCTTCAGCAGGTATGTGGAGCGCTCTTCAGCAGGTATGTGGAGCGCCCTTCAGCCACTATGTGGAGCGCCCTTCAGCAGGTATGTGGAGCGCTCTTCAGCAGGTATGTGGAGCGCCCTTCAGCCACTATGTGGAGCGCTCTTCAGCAGGTATGTGGAGCGCTCTTCAGCAGGTATGTGGAGCGCCCTTCAGCCACTATGTGGAGCGCCCTTCAGCAGGTATGTGGAGCGCCCTTCAGCCACTATGTGGAGCGCCCTTCAGCAGGTATGTGGAGCGCTCTTCAGCCACTATGTGGAGCGCTCTTCAGCCACTATGTGGAGCGCTCTTCAGCCACTATGTGGAGCGCCCTTCAGCCACTATGTGGAGCGCCCTTCAGCAGGTATGTGGAGCGCTCTTCAGCCACTATGTGGAGCGCTCTTCAGCCACTATGTGGAGCGCCCTTCAGCCACTATGTGGAGCGCTCTTCAGCCACTATGTGGAGCGCTCTTCAGCAGGTATGTGGAGCGCTCTTCAGCAGCCATTCATGAAAAAGGAACATTCTAGTGTTCCTCTATTTGTTATCTCTTCACTGTTACAGAAGCCAGGCTAGAGGGAGTCAAGACAACCAGTCACATTCTTATCTTTCCTCTGTCAAAACAGAATGATATTTTACATAGCCACAGAGGGATGTGATGCTTGAATACAAACATGCTTCACTTCGACAATAGAAAGGCTGCATTTACACAGGCAGACCAATTATTTAATTAATATATTTTTTTTAAAATCTGTATTTTACCCCATTTTTTTTCCCGCGTCGGAGGTAACACTGTTCAACTGACGACCGAGGTCAGCCTGCAGGCGCCCGGCCTGCTATAACAAATTGTTAGAGCACGATGAGACAAGTAAAGCCCCCCCCCACCCCACCCGGCCAAACCCTCCACTAACCCGGATGACGCTGGGCCAATTATGTTCAGTTGTTGTGTATATTAAATTAGTTTTATTTGATGACTATTATCTAATTCCAAGTCATCATCTCATCTCTATAGAGCTGACAAAACTATTTTAGTCGTTCTTTAAACTAAACTGAACAAAAATATAAATGCAACATGCTACAATTTCAACGATTTTACTGAGTTACAGTTGATATAAGGAAATCAATCAATTGAAATAAATGTATTATGGCCTAATCTATGGATTTCACATTGAGAATGAGTTTTTTCCCCTACAAAAGGACTATTACTGACAAAAATACTCCTCAGTTTCATCAGCTGTCCGGATGGCTGGTCTCAGATGGTCCCTCAGGTGAAGAAGCCGGATGTGGAGGGGCTGGCGTGGTTACACGTGGTCTGCGGTTGAGGCACGCTGAACATACTGCGATATTCTCTTAAATTACGTTGGAGGGGGATTATGGTTGGGAAATTAACATTCAATTCTCCAATAACAATTCTGGTGGACATTCCTGTAGTCAGTATTCCAATTGCATGCTCCTTCAAAACATGAGACATCTGTGGCATTGTGTTGTGTGACGAAACTGCACATTTTAGAGTGACCTTTTATTGTCGTCAGCACAAGGTGCACCTGTGTAATAATCATGCTGTTTAATCAGCTTCTTGATATGCCGCACTTATCAGGTGGATGGATTATCTTGACAAAGGTGAAATGCTCACGAACAAGGATTTTAACAAATTTGTTAACAACATTTGAGAGAAATAAGCTTTTTGTTGTTGAATTAGTTGTTTAAAAAATGGAAAATAACCAAAATGTTGGTTATTCACTCAGCACTATCTATTGAATAAAGCGAGACTAACTAATTGACTGATTGATTGATTAATTGGCTGACAACAAGTTTAAGTGAGCCAAGTGAAGGTCCTTATTGGCAAGCCTGAATATCCTGAAATATCACCACATATTACACCAGAGACTAAAGAGACAGGAATTAAACAGAGTGTGTGCTTGCATGCGTGTGTGTGTGTGTGTGTGTGTGTGTGTGTGTGTGTGTGTGTGTGTGTGTGTGTGTGTGTGTGTGTGTGTGTGTGTGTGTGTGTGTGTGTGCATGCTTGCGTGTCTGTGCGCGCGCGCGTGTGTGTGTGTGTGTGTGTGTGTGTCCCCACTAAGAGGCGAAGTAACAAAAATATCCACAAAAAGCACTCTTGCACACTCACAACGAACACAGAATATACACCTCTGTCCTTCCAGAAGTGTGAATTGAACGTTTGTGTCATCACTCCATTTATCTATTGAGAGGACGCTGGAACAGGGAATCAGTGATGTACATCACACTGAGTAGACCTTCACATCTACCTCTACCTTTAATCTACCTCTATTCTACCTCTACCTCTATTCTACCTTTAATATACCTCTATTCTACCTCTACCTCTATTCTACCGTTAATCTACCTCTATTCTACCTCTACCTCTATTCTACCTTTAATCTACCTCTATTCTACCTCTACCTCTATTCTACCTCTACCTCTATTCTACCTCTATTCTACCTTTAATCTACCTCTATTCTACCTCTACCTCTATTCTACCGTTAATCTACCTCTATTCTACCTCTACCTCTATTCTACCTCTACTCTACCTTAATTCTACCTCTAATCTACCTCTATTCTACCTCTAACACTACTCTACCTCTACTCTACCTATACCTTTATTCTATCCTTACCCTACCTCTACCCTACCTCTACTCCTAACTCTACCCTACCTCAACTCTACCTCTACCCTACCTCAACTCTACCTCTACCCTACCTCAACTCTACCTCTACCCTACCTCTACCCCTACCTCTACTCTACCTCTACCCTACCTCTACCCTACCTCTACCTCTACCCTACCTCTACCTCTACTCTACCCTACCTCTACCTCTACACCTACCTCTACCCCTACTCTACCTCTACCTCTACCCTACCCTACCTCTACCCTACCTCTACTCTACCTCTACTCTACCTCTACCCTACCTCTACCCTACCTCTACTCTACCTCTATCCTACCTCTACCCTACCTCTACTCTACCTCTACTCTACTCTACCTCTACTCTACCTCTACTCTACCTCTACCCTACCTCTACCTCTACCCCACCCTACCTCTACTCTACCTCTACCCTACCTCTACTCTACCTCTAGCTCTACAAAGCAGCAGATAGAAGAGAGGTATAGTAACTACAAAGCAGCAGATAGAAGAGAGGTATAGTAACTACAAAGCTGCAGATAGAAGAGAGGTATAGTAACTACAAAGCAGCAGATAGAAGAGAGGTACAGTAACTACAAAGCAGCAGATAGAAGAGAGGTAGAGTAACTACAACGCAGCAGATAGAAAAGAGGTAGAGTAACTACAAAGCAGAAGATAGAAGAGAGGTACAGTAACTACAAAGCAGCAGATAGAAGAGAGGTAGAGTAACTACAAAGCAGCAGATAGAAGAGAGGTATAGTAACTACAAAGCAGCAGATAGAAGAGAGGTATAGTAACTACAAAGCAGCAGATAGAAGAGAGGTACAGTAACTACAAAGCAGCAGATAGAAGAGAGGTAGAGTAACTACAAAGCAGCAGATAGAAGATAGGTACAGTAACTACAAAGCAGCAGATAGAAGAGAGGTATAGTAACTACAAAGCAGCAGATAGAAGAGAGGTACAGTAACTACAAAGCAGCAGATAGAAGAGAGGTACAGTAACTACAAAGCAGCAGATAGAAGAGAGGTACAGTAACTACAAAGCAGCAGATAGAAGAGAGGTAGAGTAACTACAAAGCAGCAGATAGAAGAGAGGTATAGTAACTACAAAGCAGCAGATAGAAGAGAGGTACAGTAACTACAAAGCAGCAGATAGAAGAGAGGTAGAGTAACTACAAAGCAGCAGATAGAAGAGAGGTAGAGTAACTACAACGCTGCAGATAGAAGAGAGGTAGAGTAACTACAAAGCAGCAGATAGAAGAGAGGTATAGTAACTACAAAGCTGCAGATAGAAGAGAGGTACAGTAACTACAAAGCAGCAGATAGAAGAGAGGTACAGTAACTACAAAGCAGCAGATAGAAGAGAGGTATAGTAACTACAAAGCAGCAGATAGAAGAGAGGTATAGTAACTACAAAGCTGCAGATAGAAGAGAGGTACAGTAACTACAAAGCAGCAGATAGAAGAGAGGTAGAGTAACTACAACGCAGCAGATAGAAGAGAGGTAGAGTAACTACAACGCAGCAGATAGAAGAGAGGTAGAGTAACAGATATAAAGAGAGAAAGTGGTACATTCTAAAGAGTAAATTGAAAAAGCAATTCAATGTCAATCAGTGGATATATCCCAAATGGCACCCTATTCCCTATATAGTACACTACTTTACACCAGGGCCATATGTTGTGTCCGAAAACTGTCTCGTCCACTACTTACTAAAACGTAATCAACTTTTTATTTGAACTAGCTAATCATACTACATACTATTTCAAATGTACTGTTCAGTAGAAATGTATGCAGTACGCAAGAAATGTCAACATACTAATGTGCAATTGGTTTTTTTCCCGCCATTTGTTCATTTTGGTACAGCGCGTCCCCTATTCTGATTACCAGCTGCTGTCAAACACACGTGGGTCTGAGAAGGCGATTCTCTTCCTCAACAGTATGCAGGGAATTGTACTAGATGAAAAGACTAAATGAACATGGCATCCTGGCATTTAAAGCATACTCAATTTTGGAAATGTCCCATACTATAAAATATATATTTTTTCACATAGCCAATCAGGCTACTATTTGCAAAGCAAGTACGGGTATTGGGATACGGCCAGAGAGTGATAGATGTGGTGAGGTACTGTGTGTTCCCGAGGGGGTGTGTTAATGCTTCAACACGTTGTGTTCAGCTGTTGCTGCTGCGACATCATTATTCAATCACTCCCACAAAGAAAAAAACACAACGCTGATTCCGCCTCAAATAAAACATCTGAGCAGAACATCGCTAAGTAAAGTGCCTACAGAACTAGATGGCGTAGCAACAGACAGACATGTACTAGTCTCAGTACCAACAACAGTCTACTGCAACACATACACATACAAAGGACAAAGAGAAAGAGAAAGAGAAAGAGAAAGAGAAAGAGAAAGTCAGAGTCAGAGTCAGAGAGAGAGAGAGAGAAGAGAGAGAAGAGAAAGAGAGAGAAAGAGAGAGAGAGAAGAGAGAGAGAAGAGAGAGAAGAGAGAGAGAGAAAGAGAGAGAGAGAAGAGAGAGAGAAAAAGAGAGAGAGAGAGAGAAGAGAGAAGAGAGAGAGAGAAAAATAGAGAGAGAGAGAGAAGAGAGAAGAGAGAGAGAGAGAGAGAGAGAGAGAGCGAGAGAGAGAGAAAGAAAGAAAGGGGGAAGATAGAGCGTGAAGAGAGAAACGGAGAAAGACAGGAACACAAAGATGAAGAGAGAAAATACAGAAACAGCAACATGAGTCAAGTCGTCTAATATGTTACTGAAGAAGGTCGGAAAGAGAGAGAGAGAGAGACAGAGGGAGAGAGAGAGAGACAGAGGGAGAGAGAGACGGAGAGAGAGACGGAGAGAGAGAGAAAAGGGAGAGAGAGACACGGAGAGAGAGAGACAGAAGGGATAAGGACAACTCCAGCTTCAATCAATACTGTTTGTGCGAAACAAAAAAAGTAACAGTCTATACCTTCTAACAAACAGGATGCATCAGCAGCAGTCATACAGTACCTAACATACACTATCTGCCTACTAGCCAGTGTTTATCTAGCCTGCATCTCTCACCCACCAAGTTCAACACATCACTTATCAGCAGGCAGCACAGCAGACACATACTGACCCCACACCCACACATACGCATACTGATACAGATACAGTGTATCATTTGTGTGTGTGTGTGTGTGTACGTGTGTGCACATCTGCATATTTGTGTGTGTGCATGTGCCTATGCATCTTTGCGTGTGTGTCTGTACATCTGTGCGTTAGTGTATGTGTGTATTCACCTGCGTGTGTGCGTGTGCGTGCGTGCGCGCGTGCGTGCGTGCGCGTGTTGGCTCCTTCCTTACCTGCCCAGGCTGTGAGAGGTGCGTGGTGAGGTGCCCGTGTAGAACAGCAGTCTGAAGTCCTTTATCAAAGCATCCCCCGGTCTCTGGTTCAACCTCTGAGCCAGGCGAGATAGCTTACTCTCCCACCTGACAGAGGAGACGGGGAAAAGAGAGGAAGAGAAGAGGAGAGGGGAGGGAGGAGAGTAGGAGAGGAGGGAGAGGGAGGTCAGTCCTGAATGGTATCCTTGAGGGGAGATGTTAAGATGAGAAGCAAAAGGTAAATCCCTCACTGTCTCTCTATCACACAGAAAAAGAGAGGAAAGTA